>NW_016825956.1:771440-817748 GCF_001698545.2 Rhinopithecus bieti
GCTTTCATCAAATAGTTTTTTTTCATTCTTTTCACAATAAAAAAGCATTATTTAAAATACTTGAATTATAATTATTGATAGTTTTTTAATACTCATATTCTGGTATGTCAAAAACATTTGTTTTCATTTTCTAATATCTTTTAACTATAAATTTAGATCATTGTTAGAGAAAGAAGAGAAATTCTTACTAAAATCGTCGTTTGCCTTAGAAAAGGCTACATGAAACTGTCTGCTCTTCTCAACTCCTATCTCCCTAGCATCCTCATAGGCAGGGATAGCATAAGAAAGGCTTCTAGCTGAAAATCATTGGCTGATTCACTCTCTTCTGAGTTCTAGCAAATATATTTTTGAGAGTCTACTGAGACGTTAAACTTAATATATCCCAAATTGCACCCATTATCTCTCACCTTCGAGCATCTGTTTCCTCAAGTTTTGCTTATTCTATAACCCTTCTCCTTTAAAACTACTGTATGCTATCTTTAGAAAGCCCTTGATTATGTTCGACTCCCATCATAATTGTTTTTTCTTCTTCAACATCAAATCAATATTAAAAGCTGTCAATTCAATCTCAAAGTTATTCCTTAAAACTGACTTTTGCTATCACTCTGTACCAGTGTCTTCTTACTGAAACTTACCAATGTCTCACTTAGATTATTATAACGCTTTAGCCATGAGACTTTCCTTCAACCTTCTATCTTTCATGCAACTATTAGAATAATCTTCTTATAAAGTAGATGTTCATTTAATTATTTAGTCACTTGGCTACTCTTTTATTTTTATTCAACAAATATTTGTATAACAACTTCCACAAGCTTAAATTTAATTTTGTTTTCCTTTTAAGGATGCCTATTAGCAAATGTGAGCCATATTCATAGTAGACCTAATGCAAATGTGTAAATTCACTCGCAAATGCATTTGTGAGCTGACTAACTTCATTTTATATGCTCCTCCTTGTTTTCTTTTTCTATTTGGTCTCATTATTGTCTTGTATTATGCATAATTTCATAATCATGATTAAGTTATGCCATAACATGAATCATATGTAAAGTCATCCATGCACATATCTAAACCTCATCCTACTGGCTTCAGAAATCTTCATGGGATCTTCATCAACTTTAAGATAAGCTATAAGCACCTTGGTATGGATACATTATCTGGCCCCTACATTTCTTCAGCCTCAAATCTCACCATCTTGTGTTCAAGAACACTCGTATCACCTGTAATCCCAGCACTTTGGGAGGCTGAGGCAGGCAGATCACTGGGGGTCAGGAGTTTGAGACCAGCCTGGCCAACATGGCAAAACCCTGTCTCTACTAAAAATACAAAAATTATCCAGGTGTGGTGGCTGATGTTGTAATCCTAGCTACTATGGAGGCTGAGTCAGGAGAATCACTTGAACCCGGTAGGTGAAGGTTGCAGTGAGCCAATATCACCATCACATTACTGCATTCAAGCCTGGGTGACACACATACACACACACACACACACACACACACACACACACACACACACACAAAGATTTCCAAGGATTTATAAAATAAATCATAGCTTTTCAACTTGGCATATCTTTATATTTATGTTGATATTTTCAAATACACTCCACTCTGACAACCACAATAATTTTATAACATGCAAGCAAGAATTCTTTCTGTAAAAGTTATAGGGTAAGGTAAGTTTGAAAATATGTTACATGGCACATTTTTTTTCCTGAAGAACTTGACTCTGCAATTGCTTCACATCAAGAATACCTCACTAACATATCCCTCTGTAAAACCAAAGACAAGAAGTCAGCTACAAATGAAGACCCTGCACAAGGTCCTGGCCCTGTGAAAACATCCAGAAAAGAAGTCAAATGACTGCACTCAATACACATTGCAATTAAAGAAACACCTACATGCAGAGATGAGAAAGAACCACCATAAGAACTTTAGCAACTCAAATAGCTAGAGTGTGTTATGTCCTCCAAAGATTTTGTTGTGTCTTCAACAAGGGTTCTTAACCAGGCTAAGTTGGCCAAAATGACAAAAATATTATTCAGAATGTGGATAAAAATGAAGATAATGAAATTCACTGGAATGGAAAAACTCAACTCATGGAAATTAAGAATCACAATTAAAAAATACAGAAGCTGACAGACGAAGTAGCCAGTATAAAATACAACCTAACTGACCTAATAGAGCTGAAAAACACACTACAAGATTTTCATAATGCAATTGCAGGTATTAACAACAGAATAGAGAAAGTTGAGAAAAGAACCTCAGAACTTGAAGACTGGCTATCTGAAATAAGACAATCAGACAAAAATAAAGGAAAAAGAAAAAAGGAATGAAGAAAAACTCTGAGAAACATGTGTTCATGTAAAGAGGCCAAAGCTACAAACCATTTGCATCTCTAAAAGGGATGAGGAGAGAGCAAACAACCTAGAAAACATATTTCAGGATATCATCGTGGAAACTTCTCCAACTTGGTTAGAGAGGCCAACAATCAAATTCAGGAAATATGGTAAACCCCTAGAAGATTCTACAGAAGAAGATCATCTCCAAGACACATAATCATCAGATAGAGAGAAAGGGCAGGTCATTTACAATGGTAACCCCATCAGGTCAACAGTAGACCTCTCAGCAGAAACCCTACAAACCACAAGACATTGGGGTCCTATACTCAACATTCTTAAAGAAAATCTTTAAAAAAATCTTCAACCAAGATTTTCATATCCATAAGTGCCAAAGGAAAGGTTAAAAAAGAGAAATAATTTTATATCCAGCCAAACCCAGGTTCTTAAGCAAAGGAAAAATAAGATCCTTTTCATATAAGCAATGTTGAGGGAGTTCATTATCACCAGACTCACCTGACAAGAGATCTTGTAAGGAGAATAAGGAAAGAAAAGACCGTTATCAGACAATACAAAAACACACTTAAGTACGCAGACCAGTGACACTATAAAACAACCACACAAATAAGCTGGTGTAATTAACAACAAGATAACAGCACAATGGCAAGATCGGATCCACACATATTGATATTAACCTTGAAGGTAAATGGGCTAACTGCCCCATTTAAAAGGCTCAGAGTGGCAAGCTGAAGAAAAAAAGCAAGACCCAAAGGTATGCTGTCTTTAAGAGACCTATCTCACATGCAATGACACCCATAGGTACAGAATAAAAGGATAGAGAAAAATCTACCAAGCAAATGGAAATCAGAAAAAAGCAACAGTTGCAACCCTAATTTCAAACAAAACATACTTTAAACCAGCAAAGATCAAAAAAGGCAAAGGAGGGCATTGTATAGTGGTTAAATTCAATAAGACTTAATTATTCTAACTATAAAATACACTCAACACATGAGCAGCCAGATTCATAAAGTGAGTCCTGAGAAACCTATAAAGAGACTTAGACTCCCACACAATAAGAGTAGGAAACTTCAACACTCTATTGATAGTATTAGACAGATCATTGAAACAGAAAATTAATAAAGATATTCAGGACCTGAACTCAACATGAACCAAATGGATCTGATAGATCTCTACAGAACTCTCCACCCCCAAAACAACAGAATATACATTCTTCTAATCCTCACATGGCACATATTCTAAAATTGACCACACAATCGGACATAAAAAATCATCAGCAAATGCAAAAGAACTGAAGTCAAACCAAACACAATTGCTTAAGCAAGAGTATTTCTCAACCATGTAGATTATAAGAATCACCTAAGGCATTTGTTAACATCATGTTGGGAGGCAGAGACAAGAGAATTGCTTCAGCCTGGAACTTTGAGACCAGCCTGGGCAATACAGTGAGACTCATTTTTATAAATAATAATAATGCTAATAATAAATTATCTGGATGTGGTAGCATGAGCCTGTATGAGAGGATAAAGTGGGAAGATCACTTGAGCTAGGGATGTAGAGGTTGCAGTGAGCTGTGATCACGCCCCTGCAATCCAGCCTGGGTAACAAAGACCATGTTTCAGAAAAATAACAAAACGAAAAGCAAACAAAAAAGTCATGGATTCTCAGGACTATTTAAAGAAAGATACTGATTCATATATCTGAGATGAGTTCATGAAATCTGTATTTTGTGAAGTGACATAGATTATTTTTATAATTAAGGAAACTTGAGAAACACTTGTTAAAGTTTCTGAGAATTCTGCAATAAAGAAATCAACTTACTTTTATTTAACTCAGCATTTTTCAAACATATTTAGGTATGTATATCTTTTTTATCTAACATCTAATTCTTCTTAAAAAACACTTCAATAAATGCTGGTTTATATTATTTCCTTGACATAATTTTTTCCCAATCTAGAAAAATTCCTGGACATCCTTCACCACCCAGCTTAAAGCAGCTTTCTCCATTATATCTCCAAGAGAGTCCTAGTGTCATCATTATAGCATTTATCTAATCAAATTGTATTATTATTTTAGCAAGTTGATTTATTTCCCCTAGTTTCTGACTTGAAGGAAAAGAACATGCCTGAGTCATCAATATGTATCAAAGTGCAGATATGTAGACACATACTTTACATAATGAATGCATAAGACTGAATAAATTTATGAATAACTCCATAAATGAATGGTAAGGTATCATCAGGCCATCTAGAATAATTATAGACAAATTATTGCAATATAATCAGAATTTGTGGAATAGTCAGATTCCAATTTTGTTCCTTTTTTTTTTTAATGAGATGGAGATTCACTCTTGCTACCCAGGCTAGAGTGCAATGGCACGATCTTGACTCACTGCAACCTCTGCCTCCTGGGTTCAAGCAATTCTCCCGCCTCAGCCTCTCTAGTAGCTAGGATTACAGGCAGGCACCACCACATCTTGCTAATTTTTATATTTTTAGTAGAGACGAGATTTCACCATGTTGACCAGGCTGGTCTTGAACTCCTGAACTAAGGTGATCCACCCTCCATGGCCTCCCAAATTGCTGTGATTACAGGTGCGAGCCACCGTGATAGACCCCCAATTTTGTTCTTTATACCAACATCATGTATAACTACAGCATATGTTAATTAAAAGTAATCTTCATATGTAATATTAGAAAAATTATTCTCATGTTTATGAACTGTCACCACTAACCATATCAAATATTTTTTTCTACCTTTTTTCACTTTGATCAACTTTTTCTGTAATGCATTATCACTGGGAAGCTGCAACAGAATCAATATTTTCTTCCATTCTTTTTTGGAAATTGACCATATTCCTTTTGAATTTATACCTTAAGTATACTTTCAGCTTTCATAACAGAGAAGGAAATACCTATGAAGTATTTGCTTAGACAGATGTTTTATATAAGTACAGAAAACAGAGTTCAATATATAATTACTCTAATAGTTTCTTAAGGATCTCATATGAACTTGAATATGGGCCCAGTACTTTTAAAAATTCTAATCTTCAGTTTGTTTTCATATTCTTATATAAACATTTACTGAATACCTATTAGCACAAATGAAGAAAAAAAAAACCTAAAAATGAACGTTAATTAAAATGCTGTGAAGAGTCTCAGCAAAAGAAAAAAACTATAATGTGTAATGAAATCAAGTATTTATTCTTGTGAGGTCTGTTTTCCTATTATAATTTCCACAAAGTTACTCCCAAAAATGTGCAAGTATACTTTTAACTTTTCTAGTCTTCAGCCATGTACTTTAATAACCTATTGTTAAATTTTCAATTTAAAAGATATTTCTGGAAAAAAATGCAGTCTGATCAGTGAATGTAGTCAACTGCACTGATGTTCATGAAAATAATTCTGTTTAAGTTTGAAGACTTTTTAAAATTAATAACAGCATTTTCTTTTGAGAAATTAATACTTAACTCTGCCACGTGGATTCCCAAAAATGCCACATTATCCTTTAATGCAATGTGTGACTATGTTATCAATAGTATATGCATTAATAACTTCATGAAACAATGCTATTTCTCGAAATTACTATATTATCTGATTTTGAGTGAAAAGGCAGTCTTATCTGTTTTTATCTTGCAGAATTCAGATTACAACAGAGCTTTGCGTGTGGAATACAATAAACCTTTTGATTTATCTATCTGTATGCCTCATTTAACTTTTCACTAAATCACCTATATGAAATATATGGTATTCACCAGAAGGGTTATTCTGATTATCATGAAGAAAATAAATAATGAGTCGAAAGGTTTAAATGGTTAAACAGTTAAGACGTTAAATGTAGAGGATAAACAGAAAACACCTCCGGATTATTTCCAAGTAGCCCAAGGGATTCTTCTGACTAGAAATTCAGAGTATTGGTTCAAACAAAATGAGACTTATTTGTATAACTTTTTTTTTTTTTTTTTTTTTTTTTTTTGAGATGGAGTATTGCTCTGTCACCAGGTTGGAGGGCAGTGGCAAGATCTTGGCTCACTGCCACCTCCCACTCCCTGGTTCAACCTACACTCCTGCCTCAGCCTCTCGAATAGCTGGAAATGCAGGCACGCACCACCACCTCCAGCTAATTTTTGTATTTTTAGTAGAGACGGGATTTCATCATGTTGGCCAGGGTGGTCTCAATCTCCTGACTTTGTGATCCGCTCGCCTCGGCCTCCCAAAGTTCTGGGATTACAGGCATGAGCCACTGCGCCCAGTTTTGTATATCTTTAATACTATTGCATCTGTGATATGCCACTTACGAGAAATGGAAGCCAACACCTACACAAAGAAGCCACAGACAAAGAAAGGAAAAAGTCAGATTCCATTATACAAATACATGTCTTACTGGCATGGTTCCTATAGCAATGTGGGTACACGCTGAGGGAAGCTTGCAGAGATCTGTGCCCCCATCCTGTTATTTTTTAACTGGTGTAGGGAACCACCTGCCAATGGCTGCAAGGTTACGGGAAGTCACTGGTGGTATTCATATCAGCGTACTTTAGGTTGCTAAATCTCTGATCCCAGCTCCTATTCCTCTATTACCCAAGACAGGTGTGGTCAGCTTCCTTTGGTTTTGATTCACTGGTTCTTATTTATGAAAAACTCCCTGGTGTTTTCTCCAAAGAAAGGATAGAAATTCAATGACATTTTAGTTATTTAATTTGTTAAGTGGCATGTGATATCACAGCAAATTATATTATTGGATTCCTGAACTTCCTAGTTCCTTTTCTTTTCTTCAGATTATTTTACTTTAACCCTGGACTCTGTGTAATAAAATTATTATGTATTTTACACTAGTACCTGGCTACACTCATACAAATACAAATTACATGCTCTGTTAAGCATACTATAAATTGTCTCCTGAGAAACCATAAGAAACATTTTCTTGATATTTACTATTAAAGAATAATTCACATAAATTAAATGTAACTTTGAGTTTCAACTTATTTTGAGTGAGTTTTAAAACATACCCAGAGATTTACTAATTTCTGCAAAATTTTATTAAAGGTGGTTGGAAACTTAAGGTATTTTCCTTTTTTACTAATGCTGATTTTCTATTTCCACATCTTTATACTCTGCCTCTGTGCTTTTTCTATGGTCTTTGTTAATACTCTAAGTGCGTCATCTAATTTGAAACAGACTTGCTGCTCTTCTCAACTATATTCAGTTTGTGGGTTAAATATATGAGATAGAAATAACTGTTCAAAATGTGAATTTCTAAGGCTAGACATTCCAACTGGGCCTTTGCACTCAGGAATGTGAGTGAATCTGGGCAGAATTATAAGCCCGGGTTATTTTAAAGTAATAATAAATGGCTGAGAATCCCAAATTTAGAAGTTCATCTATTTAATTTATATGAAAGGTTGTGTTTGAAGAAGAGTGCACTTGGAGGCTTTGTGATTAAATGAACCCAAGCACAAATAGTTTCAGTCTATGACGTGAAGGCCAGACACACCAAAAGTAAGTGATGCAGAAGGAAATGTGGCTCAACTTTCTCCATCCTTAACCAGCTGCTAGCCTCTGGTGTCAGACACTTTATTTTAGTTGGGAAGGAAATTGGAAATTAAAGTGAATGAACACACGTTTGTTGAAATAAGACTCTTAAACAGAACATACATGCTGTGGTAAATAATAGCAAAACACTAATAGGTTTACAATTCCTGACCAGACAAACTCACATTTCTTATCTGAAAAGCCTAGTTAGAATGACTCATACCAGTAACCCTGAAGGCACAGTGATGGACGTAGACAGAAGAATGGCTTCCACATGCTTTCACTGTGGTGGAGGTTTCAGGTGACAGATTAATGCATTTGGCCACCTTCATAATTTTTGTGTAGCACCACAAGAGATACTCTCTTCACAAGTCTATAACTTAAGGTGAAAAAATGGTCAAATAACAAAATTGAATTGGTGTGGTAACAAGAAGTCAAGAAAGCATATTCAGTAGCATATGTGTACATTCTAAAAAGCAGCAAAGACAAGAATATATGGTGAAATAACCAAATAAGCTACAGTGTAAAAAATGATCTAAAGCCATTTCTTCCACTGCTGCGAAGAACAAACTAGTTTTTAGGAAACATGAAATAAATGGCAATGTTATAGTTACATGTTCTTTAACATCAGGACAAACAAATACCTAAATGATGCTTCTCAAATCTAATTTATGTCATCATACCCATAATAATAATATACTGTAGTATTAAGCAAATCTGGGCCACTCAGGCTTATGTTATTCTACTTCGGAGAAACAAGAGAGTTTAAGTTCAATTGTTTGGCCTAATAAATGAGTCAATGTTTCAAACTACATGCTGCGTGTGTTTTCAACCAAAGAGGTTAATCTTACTAAATTTATATTCCTGGGGTAAGAAAGGGTAGACTGGCTAACCCTGTCTCAGCTCTTCTCTTTCCCTCAGATGTAGATATTAAGTAATATGCCCAAGCTTACACAGAGATGTGAGGATCTAGCAGGAGAATTCAGAATACTTACTCCAAAATCTATATTCTTTGTCCCATCACAGTTATTCCTGAAGTTGTGATTCAATCCCAATTCAGCACTGGCTAAACTAATGTAAATCACATCCTCTCTAGGGCTCCCCCATTAATCCCTCAACTCTCACTAGACCATGGATGGGCCTAATTATTAAATCTACTTATGATTGGCCTCAAAAGCCCTATGTTGGCATGTTGGCAATCTGAAGTTTGGCTTCAAATTCTATGAATTTACTTATTCCCACAAGTATAGCCTATTAAATCTACCATGAGCCATATAATCAAAGTGAACAAGCCATCATGTCTACTCTCAAAGAGTTCACAGACTAAGACTTTGAAATAAACTATTAAAATTAGTTACCTTAATATAAAAACTATTTACAGAAATGCCAAGGTAATATCCCAAATAAAACTAATGCTTAATATAAACCAGAAAAAGAGTAGTCAGTGAAGACCAGTGCAAAGATGTCTCCAGAAGAGTGTGGAGACGAAGACTGGGTCAGCTGCCATTCTCTGTGTTTCCCTTTCTCATCTATAAAGCAGAAGACTGTGAAAACTTAGTGGATATGTCACATCCATGTGTTCATATAGACCCAGTGCCTTATTAAGTGATCAACACTATATTTTTAGTTATTCCTGTTCTATAAAATAATGTCCACATGATAACAGATTATTATACAATATTATTATCACACAATAACTGGGAAATTGTATTTATAAAAATGCCTAGACCCTTGCCATAAATTTTATGTTAGCAAACAAAAAAACAGCCTGTCAATATATTATTTTAAAAATTATATGTGTGTGTATAAATATAAAATCAAGACTACTCTTAAATGGCTATCTGTATTTTTTTTCTTAAATAGACCACTGTTAGGAGATTCTGAATTTTCAAGGAATTTTGTGCTATAGCTCTGAATTTCCCTTCCTAGTGTTGTAGAAACTCAAATATTGTACATGTTACTGGGATGTATATCTGGTCATAGTACCTGGCATTCTCCTCATTTATTTTCCATTATTTTCTAGATGGCCAATGGCTCTGTGCAATGAAAGAGGGATATTGGAGATTTGGACTCTATTCCCATTTCTGATAACTTGGCTAAAATCCTGGACAATCCTTGATTCAGGCCTAATGTTTATACAATAAGCAATAGCTGAAAGTGAGGTGCTATGTTGGACATTAAGAGTTTAAAAACTGATAAGCTGTGGTATTGTCATTTAATAAGTTGGCAGTATAGCAGGGGAGGAAATATTAGCATAACAATAATACGACCTATATAGTAAATGTGATAAAAGCTACATACATAAAATGTTCTGATAACTTTTTAGGGGAAATATGACTTTCAATGTCAGGTACCTGAAAAAGCAGAAAATAGAAATACTTCTCTTCATTGCCAAAATGCATTACTGAATTGTTTTAGTGACAATAGAGTTGTAGGTGTGCTATAGAAAGTAGAATACAATTGTTATTTTTAACTGCAATAAGTCTATAGAATTGTAGAGGTTGCTATAAAATTTACTTTTGTTCGTTAAGCTTTTAGGAAGCACTGAGCAATGAATGTTAGATGTCATGAAATAGTGTTGATTTCATAGGCATTTAAATATATACTCTCCTGTATACCTTAGTATTTGACATTTACCAACCTATAATTTTTGGCCAAAGTATGCATAATTTCAAATTACAGCTTATAAAATAACACTTCACCTATTTATGACAAAATTATGATACTCCAACTAACTATATCATAGATCAAATTTCTATGCCATTTTTGTCACTTGAAAATAAAGCAACTACCTTTTCAGCCCTGAATGCATACTTTCTTTTAAAGCTATAAAGCTTCTGTATTAATAGAATCCCAAACATTCCATAGTGCTGGCTCAACATGCTGAAATGTGAGTTCAGAAAGCCCATTTTGATCTAAACTGTTTACTCTGATTTTCAGCAGGGGATACTGAACAAGGGGCCACAGTTCAGTTCTTGAAACTGTGGTCCAGTTAAGGAACCGCAGTGAGGTTAACTGGTAACTTTCAGAATGCCAGGGAGACAGGGCAAAGGGTTGTTCCTGACATTTTTCACATGACTTTCTAAACAAAATGTTTCTATGAGAGTTTCTGAAAGGGGGTTTTAGCAGTTAAAGAGTAAAATTCATCGGTGAGGAGTTTGCTATTAACACGGTGGAGAAATGTATTTGGGGAGAGGATCAAGAATGAGAAGGAAAAAGAAGAAAGTGGAACAGAGAAAAGAAGGAGATAGACTAGCGAAAATGACAAATAAAATTTTTTTATCAAAGTTTCTTGCTTGAGAGTTTGTACAAAATCCAAAAGCACCCTGTTAATAAAAGAGGCTTTTTAAGATAGAAAAGAAAAAAGATGTCATTAACCAAAATATTGAATTTTACCTAAGAAAGTAGCAATCTTATATTTCAATATGAAAAGCTGCCACATTTATAAAATAGGACAAGAGAACATTTGGTTAGCACATCACCAGTCCCTGGAAAAACTGTTCTCTTAATTATCCTTCAATAATACTTCATTTTCACAGATTAGCAAATACTCTTGAGTTGAAAATTTCACAAGAATTTAATTGTGTTTTCTGGGGAGGTTTGCACCAAAATGACTTTCTTACAAAAGTAACTGATTCTTTGAACAGCAACAGGCATGGGTATAGAAATCATTTCTTCCCTTATGGAAATTGTGTATCTATCTCACTCATCACAAGGGAAGTTTCTTTAGAGAAGATCCTGTACTTAATACACTTTAGATGGACCCTGACATTTGCCACGATATCCAGTACATATCATGGATGTATGTCATTAAGTTGGACGAATAAAATTGAAATGTCCATACTGGAGCAGATTTTTTTCCTATGCAATAGTCACCAATAATGAACATGAAAATCAACACCTTGTCTGAAATGCAGAGGAGGCACAGCTTAAATATAACCCTCTCAGGCGCTTTCTGAACAATGTCTTCCTTTACAGTTATAGCATAAGGCATGAAATTCAGCTTGAAAAAAATCACAATGGAAACGTCCCTTGCTAATTTAACCGTGGAAAGAAAACTTGGCAATTGAGTTTTGGAAAGCAGAGGCTCTTTTATGTACCTGAGCAATATAGCATAATCAGTTGACAGACTTATTACCACATGGTTACTAACTTAAGCAAATGAAAATTTCATGAATATCTAACAGTCATAGCAGATGTTAACAGAGTTTGACAAAGAGATTTAAAATGTATTATGTACAAGTTTCTTATTTCTTATTACAAACTGTTTTAGCTTTACTGACATGAACTGCAGAAATTGTCATTTTTTTTTTCTTGTTTGTTTGAATCAGTAACCACCACAAAATAGCTTATTGCTTCCAGTTTTTGCAAACTTTGATAAGGTGAAAATATTTAGTTGGCATAAGCAGGGTGGAACAGAATGAATATTTTTATGCTATATTTGTCTAGAAATAGATTTGCTCAAACAGGCCAAAAATGAATTTAGAATCATATCATAAAGTGTCCCATACTAAATTATTAATAAACTTTATCTTGTGATGTCTCTGGTAGAGGAAGAAAGTGGATATTATCTTTGTCATTTTAAAGTAAATATAAGATACATGTTTAGTCAAGTCTAATCAAGACAAAGAAGTATTATTTCCTACATTATTTTGTTTTTCTTTCCCTTGGTTTTCCTTCCCTCCCTCCCTTCCTCTTCTTCCTTCCTTCCTTCCTTCCTTCCTCTTCCTTCCTTCCTTCCTTCCTTCCTTCCTTCTTCCTTCTTCCTTCCTCTCTTTCTTTTCTTCCTTCCTTCCTCTCTCTCTTTTTCTTCCTTTCTTCTCCTTCCTTCCTCCTTTCCTTCCTTCTTCCTTCCTCCTTTCCTCCCTCCCTCCTTTCCTCTCTTTCTTTCTTTTCTTTCTTTCTTTCTTTCTTTTTCTTTCTTCTTTCTTTCTTTCTTCTTTCTTTCTTTCTTTCTTCTTTTCTTCTTCTTTTTTCTTTCTTTCTTTCTTTCTTTTTCTTTCTTTCTTTCTTTCTTCTTTCTTCCTTTCTTCTTCGCTTCCTTCCTTCTTCTTCCTTCTTCCTTCCTTCCTTCCTTCCTTCCTTCCTTTCTTTCTTTCTTTCTTTCTTTCTTTCTTTCTTTCTTTCTTTCCTTTCTCTTTCTCTCTTTCTTTCTTTTTTTCCTTATTCTTTTTTTTTTGACAGGGTCTCACTCTGTCACCCAGAGTGGAGTGCAGTGGTGCGATCTTGGCTTACTGATGCAGCCTCCACCTCTCAGGCTCAAGCAATTCTCCTGCCTCAGCCTCCCAAGTAACTGGGATTACAGACATGCACCATGTAATGCCACACTGCCCGGCTAATTTTATTTTGTATTTTTGGTAAAGACAGGGTTTCACTATGTTGGCCAGGCTGGTCTCGAACGCCTGACCTCAAATGACCCACCTGCTTTAGCCTCCCAAAATGCTGGGGTTACAAGTGTGAGCCACCACACATGGCTTCCTTGGTCTCTTATGTTTGTGAACAGTCTTCGAGACAGGCAAGGTTGAAGGGTTGAGGATAGAACAAAGGAATCAGGGTTTGAATGCATTTAAACAAACATGCAGTGAAAGCACCTAATGTGGATAAGCACAGGGGACAGAGTTTGAATAAAAATCAACCCCATTGTCTACAGTTTAAAATGAAAAACAAACATTTTCTGTCAAATGTTCTAGATTCAGATTTTCATATTATCTGTTATAGACCAGTGTGATTAAGATCAAGGAGATAATGAGCCTTCAACATGGTTATAGCATCTCTGCTATTGACAGCTTCTAGTTACTAGCAATGCTTATCCAATAGAAGGGCTTCACAAACTAAAACTAAGGTTGTGGCATTGGATTATTGAATCTAATAGAGATTCTACAAACAAATAATAGCAACAGTATCCTTTACAAGAAACTGAGATTTGAGTTAAATTTCTAGAAGTATATATTTCTATTTATTGAATGGAAAACAAACCAAACTAATAAAGTCTGTCCATTATTGTTTTTAGAAGAGCACGTAATCATATACTCCTAAAGGTAGCTCTGCTATAATTGGTATTTACAGCATTTTTACATGTTTACTTCTAATGTTATAGCCATTTATTATGTAATTAGATACAATCTATAATGAGTTTTTTTATATTTCCTTAGCGAACAAGATCTTTATTATTCTCCTCATAATCTTTGCTTCCTGTGTTCATACCTTTGTATGATCTCCTCCCCTGTAGTTTGCACAAAACCTGGCTGCTTCTAATCCACTGAATCAGCAAAGCTTATGGACTGCCACTCTTGTGATTACCTCACTATATGGAAGGCTCTGTCTTGATAGTAGACTCACTCCAGAGACTCTCTTGCTTCCTTGATGAAATATGGGACTATGCAGGAAATGCTTATGTGGCCAGGAACTTAGGTGGTTTTTAGGGACTGTGGGAGGCCTCCAGTTGCTGAGGAGGAGGTTCTAGCTGACAACCAGAAAAAAAGCCTAAGATTACAGACCCACAACCACAAGGAAATGAATTCTGCAAGCAACATGAATAAGGTTGGAAGTAGATTGTTCCCTTAAAACCTCCAAACGAAATTCCAGATTGCAGTTCTGTGAAATCGTCTGAAGAAGACTCAGCTAAGCTATATCTGGACTATTGACTCACAGAAATTGTGAGATAATAAATGTGTGTTGGTTTAAGCTGCTAAATTTGTAGTAATTTGATATGTATCTATAGATAAATGATTAACCAACTGTTCTGCAATTACTTTCTTAAAGTCTAAGGAAGCAATTTCTATATATGAAGCAATAGTTTGTTTTTATAATCAACAAATATTTATTTAGTGGCCACACAGTTCCATTCACTAGGGACATAGTAATAAACACAAAAGACAAAATTCGTAAGCTCTAATGGGGGACATGTTAATGATATTTAAAATTGTCATAGAATAATTACATAATTACAAGTGTAAATAATTATATAATTAGAAGTATTAAGTGATCAACAAATGATCAGCCCACTTCAGGGTAATGAGAAAAAAGCTCTCTCAGTGGTGTGACAGTGGGTGTTTAACAATGGGCTCTTGGCAGCAGGAAGGGAAGTGAGTTCCCATGTGTTGCATTCACTTGTTTCTGTGACATAACTACCCAACAATGGTCAATTTTAAGATACTAATATGATATTACTAATGTGATATCATTGAACACAAAGTTGGGAAGAAATTAACGCAATCAACGTTTACAACTTGGTGCAGACAGGCCTGCACACCACTAGGCTTCTTTAAATATGCAACAGTGAAACTGAGTGCAGACAGATGACTCTAACTCAACTAACAACAATGGGAATGAAAAGTTTTCCAGAAGAGCGGCCAAAATATCAAAGGTCCTGACCCCAGAAAAGTCTGCTTGTTTGAAGAACCAAAAGAAGAAGAATGTGACTGAAACTTAAAGGCTAAAGGAACAGAAATTCCACAGGGGAAAATAACAAATCAGGAAGGTGGTCAGACCATATTCTAAGCTCTGGGAATACAAGAATAAACCATAGACACAAAGTTCCTTCCTCCTAGTGCTCCCAGGGGCCTGTATGTAATGTTAATAATTTTAGAGTTTGGCCTGATAGCAAAGGGAAACCACTGAATTATTACTGTCAATAAAATAGTTTATATTTTTTTAAAATGCATCTTTGGATACATCGATTTTTAAAAGTATATGACTGTTTGTGGGGAAAACAGTTCAGAGAATATTACCCTCACCACCTGAGTATCAATTCTTTTATCTATAAAATAAAAATAATAGCACTACTTTCATCATGATTGTTTTGAGAAAAATAAATACAACCTGTCTAGAAAGGTGGTTAGAACACAGTAAGTACTCAAGAAATTTTAAGAAATTTTTTTTCTCCTTCTATATTCCCTTCTTTTTAATTATTGCTATATAAAGTACAGAGAGGGAGTTTGTTGCAGAGACGCAAATCTGAAAGTGGTCATAATATGTCTACTATGATTTCAAACATCATATGGTGTTTGAACCCATAGCAGACAGTAGTGCTAGGGAGTTGATGGTAAAAAAAAAAAAAAAAAAAAAAAAAAAGAAGAGAAAGAGGACCCAGATCAAAGCCATGTGGAGCCCCGAAATTTAAAGTTTGACTATAAGTGAAAAAAACCTCTTCCTTTGGCAGAAAACTCATGTCATAAAGTCTGGGAATGAAAGGTTCTGTCTACAGAACTATGTTGAGCTCACACCTGGATTACAGAACTCATTTCTAAGGTCGTCATTATTAGAAGCATGCAGAAAAACTGGATAGAGTTCAGGGAAAAGTAATGAGAATGCTTAAAGACTTGAGGTTGATGGATTTATGAGAAAAGATTAAAAAAACCAGAATGTGTTTCAACATAGGCTATGGAGAGATGGGTATAATTAACCTTCTACAGTTTTAAAAGGAGAGTAAACATTGAGGGAAAATATTTTCCTAAGATTGAAAAAAGAAAAGAAAAAAAATCTTAGTCTATTAACCCAAATAGTAGAAGAGGAGACCCTGAGATTGAGAACATTTATTTTGTGGAGTTTTGTAGAATGTTTCTATGAGTAAATATCACACACATATATAACGAAAAAATCTCTGGAAGTCTTTACTTCTAGATAAAGTCTTCACCAGTGCAGAGATTAGAATTTTTTAAATTGATATATCACCAATATCTGGAGCAATGATTAACACAGAGTAATTGCTTAATGAATATGTACCAAGTTTTTAAAAAAGAAAACAATATCCTTAATATTTAAACCCAAAGACTGCTAATAGAGTCAGTAATCAGTCTATGATTGATCTATGGATAATAAATGCAACCAAATGGATATAAATTCAACTGTGGATCATAATATTCTCAAGCTCCAACTCACTTATTTTGGCAGACATTCTGTAGAGAAAATTAGATTACATTTGTTTTGCTTTTTTGTTGTTGTTGTTTGTTTGTTTTTGAGACAAAGTCTTGCTCTGTCGCCCAGGCTGGAATTCAGTGGCGCAATCTCCGCTCACTGCAACCTCTGCCTCCTGGGTTCAAGTGATTCTCCTGCCTCAGCCTCCCAAGTAGCTGGGACTACAGGCAAGTGCCACCACGCCCGGCTAATTTTTTGTATTTTTAGTAGAGATAGTGTTTCACTATTTTAGCTAGGATTGTCTCGATCAACTGACCTCGTGATCCACCTGTGTCGGCCTCCGAAAGTGCTGGGGTTAAAGAATTTTAAGTTCATATCCTAATTGCTTACTGTTATCAAATATTAACTTCCCAAATATTAATAAAATATTATAATATTTCACAGACATTTAGGGTCAAAACAAAGAGAAAAATTCAATAAAATAATTAAAAGCAATTTCTTTCTTTAAAATAGCAGCCACTTGAACTAATGTTCAAGTGTTATAATGTTGGGTTTTGATGGAAGAAACTATAAGAAAAAACAAATATCAAATATTTGCTTCTGGTTTTAAGAAATTAGCTTTTTTCAAGTTAATATCTTAATTTACCTTTCTTGCTATTGTCATTTCAATAACATATAAATTCTGTTAAATTAACAAAAGTTTCAAAGTCATCATAGGTTCTATATACTTAAAACCATTTGATTTTAGAGAATGGACTTCATAGGATTACAGACCATTTTGCAATAAAAAAATTCTATAGATGGTAAAGATTGTGGGTATTCAGATAATACCAGTCATAAATAAAAGCTTAAAGCCATACTCATAGCAATGATAATAGCACAGATTTGATAGAAATAGATAGGTTAGCCTGTGCGGTTTCTTTTTAATAACCAGAAATAACAAGGACAACATCTTTTGTGAATTCATCACTGAAAAGGCCTTATAAATGTGAAAGTATGAGTCATCCTCTATTAATGCACTGAATTATGTGCTAATGTAAAAAATGTCAGAATCACAATTAGTAAGTCAGTGATAAAATAGAAAAAGCAATAATGCTGATTTTAGGAAAATTCTGTCAACAATTAGATGTACCACTTTGGACAAATTTGCACAACAGAGCATCAGACAAGAGAGAACTCTTCAGAGGAGTAGCCCCAGAAGTCTGCAGTGAGATTCACTAGGAGTGTGTGATCCAGACAAGATTGCCAATTACGGGGTGAGGATATGTGTTTAGCGGAGATCTGATCCAGGGCTAAGAATGAAGTAGTGATACTAAAGATTATGCAGCACCCGGAGACATTGAAGATCTTGCCCTCCCAGAGTGGAGAGATGTTGTTGAGCATCATGGGCATTTAGTCAGGCACTTAGAAATAGTATTCATCTTTGGACTAAAGAAACACTCTAGAGGAGGCTACACATTTTAATACTAAGCGCAAAATTGAAATAACAACCTACTGAAGACTAAAATAAAGCTTGTTACAGCCAGGAAATCCACAGTAACTTAACTGCCAACCAGCACAAAAATCATCAACACCCATTAAAAGAAAACAACGTAATCTAGATGTCCAACAATTTATAATCTACAATGGCCAACCTGCAATAAAATAATTTGTAGACATACAATGAGGCAGAAAGATATTTTTTCTCAATGAAGAAAAAAAGTCAATAGCATTAGACTAGGAGATGAGAAAGATGTTGGAATTAGCAGACCAACATGCCAAAAAACTATTTTATAAATATGTACTTAAATATGCTTATATATGATATAGCAATATTATTCTTAATAATAAAAACCTGAAACTTCATGTGCAACAAGAAGAAAATGTATAAACTGTTATGTGTCCACAAAATGCAATATCACTCAGCAATAACATAAAATAATGATGTAACACACAGAAAATAAAATCGTTTTAAAACATATTGAGTGAAAGAAACTAGATTTTAAAAGAGTACATACTAGAGCATTCCATTTATATGGAATTCAAAACCAGACAAAACTAATCTTTAGTTATATAAATTGAAATATTTTCTTTTTTTTTTTAAGTAAGGGATCAGAATTGATTAAAAGGGGATATACAGGAACTTTTTGTGGTCATAGAAATATTCTGAATCTTACCTGGGGTATTGCTAGAAGAGTCACAGTGGTGTGGTGGAGTTGTCTCATGTTGGCTTATGAAAGCTGATTATTAAAGATTCAGAAATTTCGTGAGCTGCTTGTTAAGCCATTGATAACTTGAAATCAGATATAGTGAGAGTTGTACCTGAAAGCAGGTAAACACTACAAATCAAGGGTTTACTTGCTTCCTTATTCAGTTTTATTTCTTTTAGAGAGCCTATTTACAAGCACACCACTTCATGAGTGTATGAACTTATAAAATTTATTAGATATTTAAAACCTGTGTGTTTTCCTCTTTGTAGATTTTATTATTGAAAGTTTGATATGCATATTTTCAGAACTCTACTTTCATGTAAAAAAATGTAGCTCAGTTTCTGTTTCATTAAAATATATTTATATGCTTAAATACTTTGGTTCGGTATACATTTTGTTTTGTGTGTATATTGTGTTTGTTTTGTTTTAACAAAAATGGATTCTACTACATGGTGGTATTATACAATGTGTACTCTGAAATCACACCAGTTGGACTTGAATCTCAGCACCATATCTTATTAGCTTTAATATCTCAAGTAATTTATCTTACTTCTTTAAGTTTTAGTTCTCTCTTCTGTAACTTATAGATAAAAATACCATCTACTTCAGGTTATTATGGAAACCAAATAGCATAATAAATGTACAGGGTTTTAATCAGGTTCCATAACATGTTTATCATCCCCAAATTTTAGTTCATGTACATGTACCACCTGATAACTTGCTTTTAACAATTATTAATACATCCTAGGCATTAATCATACTGCTAAATATTTTATGTGCATAGAACAAAGCCTCATTATGGAAATTCAATATTTGTGAAATAAATTAATGAATTATTGCTAAAATTAGAACTGTTAGAATTGAATAGAAAACCTGTATTTTAATTATATAATTTATAGATATTTTAACTATATAAGCCCTTTCACTTATTCCTGTGTCCTTAGTTTTTCTCCTATTATATTTGTTTGTAGTCATTCTGATAAGTAAACATTAAAATAAATTGAGACTTTGTATTATATACATAACTGCTAAGCAGAAAAGAATGTCATGATTTTTAAAATATATATTATGACTATAATCACCATATGCATATGGTATAATGCAGTTAATATAAGTTGCCTAGACATACAAGTTGTCTTATAAGACAATTTTTTTTTTATTAACCAAGAAAGATTCTTTAGGTAGTACTAAACTAGAAAATGGTTTCTGTCTTTCCAAACATCAAAGTTTTTAAAAAAGCTCTCTCACCCTTATCCTAAAAAAGGCACAGCTGCATCATATGAATGCAGGGCCACCTGCAAATCATACGCAGGTGGGAAAATAGTTGGTGTAGCTGATACGCTTTATGATGTAGCACATAACGCACTTTGTAGCGTCCAAACGAAAGGAAAGCTGTATCAACTATTTTCCCACCTGCATATTATTTCTTTCCCTACAGATTAAGTATTGTAACAGCACAAGGAGACGTGCCTAGAGTTTGAAAATGCAATTGAGGGAGACAGACTCTTTAGAAACTTTAATTTTTATGCTAGATATTTTAAATTTTCTCTTCCAGATTTGTATTTTATCTTTTCCTACCCCGGTCTTTCCCTTGGGAGACTGGTTATGGAACTAGCTGGATAAATTTTCTTGGATTCTTGCAGCTTTAAATTAAACCAGGGGATGAACTAACAAAAAATTGGAGGGTATAAGGAAAGTGCTGGGTTCCTGTGGGTCAGCTGCATATGTCTACTAAGGTTATAGTCTTGTAAATCATTCCTTTCTTACAGCTACAGTTGCTGCTTCTTACTGTTACAGTTGTTGCCTCTCTTTATGTCTTCCTGAGTAGGAATAGCAACAGTTCTTCACTGTCAATATTGCAGGGTGCTTTAACATCCTGGCTGAAAATCCCTTAACACTGGTTCCTATTTGAAAATGGTCCCTTAATTAAACTCTCTTTAGTCACCTATTCCAAGAATGCTATTTCTTTTCTGAGGGAATCCTGACTGATACAATTGCAGATAGGAAGAGAGAATTTGTGGCAGTTTATTAATCATCTTTGTTGCAAATACATGCACAGGACAAATCAGAGAAAAATACATATAGGCATAGTTAGTAGAAGGCAAACTAATAAGTGAAATAAAATTATGGTAAAATGAGTATACACACTGTAGCTGGTACAGAAAAAGCTCACGTAGTCTTACCAAAAACGTTTAAGTAGGCCCGCCGCGGTGGCTCACGCCTGTAATCCCAGCACTCTGGGAGACCGAGGCGGGTGGATCACGAGGTCAGGAGATCGAAACCATCCTGGCTAACATGGTGAAACCCCGTCTCTACTAAAAATACAGAAAATTAGCCGGGCGTGGTGGTGGGCACCTGCAGTCCCAGCTACTCGGGAGACCGAGGCAGGAGAATGGCGTGAACCCAGGAGCCAGAGCTTGCGCCACTGCACTCCAGTCTGGGCCACAGAGCGAGACTCCTTCTCAAAAAAAAAAAAAAAAAAAAAAGCTTAAGTAAATAATATTAGATTCATATCATAATTATAGCAATATTTTCATAAAAACATTAAATCATATGATTTATGCACATGTAATACCTACATATTAGATAAACAATATACAGCACGCCATTCATGCTGTAATATATGTTCAATTTCTTTATCTGCTGTGAGATTCTTTAAAATTTCATAGTCTGTTATTCTCAATAGAGCAGCCAAAAAATTATCCTTTTATAAGTAAGTCGGACATCACTTATCTGCTCTAAACCTTCTTATGTCCTCACATCTAATTAGCAGTAATAATCAAAGTCTAGAGAACCAAAGTCCTAATTTCTCTGATTCTTATTGTTCTTACTTCATCTTCTACTATCACCCTCCCTCATTCTGCTCCATCCACAAGTAGCCAACATGCTAGTCAATACAACAGAAATGCTTCATCCACAGGATTTGGAGTTTTGCTCTCTACCTGGGATAGTCTTCCTCCAAAGAGCTGTATAGCTCCCACCCTCACATCTACTTCAAGTCTTATGCGAAATGTTAACTCTTAGTTGAGGCTTTCCCAGACTACCCTGTTTAAATTTTCAAAACCTCTTCTCATCATTGTCACCTCTAATACCCTCTCCTGGTTTTCTCCTGAGCACCTAACATCATTGAATATACTATGTATTTTACTTTAAAAAGCTTTTTCTTGGCACTTCCCCTCTACCAGAACATAGGTTCTATAAAGATTAATATTTTCATTTATTTTATTTACTAGTGCATTTTTAGCACTCAGCACAGTCAGTGCCTGTCACATTCATTGATTTTTAGTGAATGGGCATTTGTATAAGATCAACTGATTTTTAAGTCACAATTGTGGTATTCGAAAAGTGCTACTAATTATAAAAGAGCCTATTTTCAGCAATTTGACTTTTTGATTATTCCTTATTATGCAAATGATCCTAGGTTCCACACAATAATATTAATATATGCCTGTTGAAGAAAATTTGTAAATGTCAGAAAGTATAAAGATAAATTTATATTACATAAGTATATAAATGTTATAAATATTTTAATGGCTTCAAAACATCCAATCTAATAAATATAATCATTTCCAAGTGATTCTCTTGTTTCTACTTTTTTATTATTAAGATAAATAATGTGATTTAGATTAAAATAATGTTAGGTTTAAAAATCCTGTAATTATGTTGTCATGGAGTAAGAGAATGAAATAATTCTATGATACTTCAAAATAATATACTGAAATAAAAAGTTTGTTTTTCTAAATGGACACGAAACACCACAAACAAAACATGGCCCTTTGTTGTGTCAAAACACATTGTGTGGTCACTGTATTTTTATAACCATGAAACATCCCAAAAAACAATTTAGACAGGTGAGCCTAACAGCAGTTTAGTCAAGTGGAGACTAAATTTAAGAGTGATTGAATGTGAAAGGAGGGAGATAGACTTCTGGGATGTTAAACATATAAGAAACACTAACCAAGCCTGAATGGACATAAAAGAAAATAATCAAAATGTAAATTATATTAGGAAGTCTATAACTGATTAGAGTCTGTGGTGAAAAAGTAACATATTAATTAAAAGAAAGATGTTACACAAAAGCATTCCTGTATGTAGTCCTGCATTTTCTCATTACAAACAGTTTTTCAAAGAAGTACAATATTTGTTCACTGCTGTGTCCTCAGAATCTTGGAAGAGTCATAGCATATTAGGATAAACAATAATTAATTTGAAATCACTGATTGTATGTAATAAATATGTAAACACTGGTTTATAAATAATTTCTAGTAATGCTCTACTCACCTCCTGGATAAAACATTTACAGCTATGCCAGATGGAGAAATATGAAATATCAGAGAAAAATAAACTTATTTTATTTTATTGCAATTAAGTTTTATAAACAAAACAGTAAATATCCACATAGAAACAGACAATAAAAATCAAGAATCAGATTATTGATTTCTACAATTTGAGTTAAATGAAGACTTGCTCAGCTTTCATGTTATGTACTTGTATAAATTCAGTCATGGCTGCTAATAAAAATTAAATTGCTTTGAGAAATAAGTCAGTGATTTCTATACAACCGATTTTAGATTTGGTCTCTGCTTTACTGTCAAAGGGTTATTTATTATGAATGCAGTTTGCATAGCAAGACCTTATATTTTCTTCTAAATTTTCAATAAATTGAAATGTATTTCTCATGTTGAACAATCCCTAAAGTTTCTTACTTGTATTGTCATTTGTTTATTGATTCAACGGGTTATTTATTTTCTCACTGGACCATTACAGTTAAAACATTTATTAAATGTCATATGCACATCTATAAAATGCTTTAAATATTTTCGAACTTGAGTATGAAAAAAATCTATATTTATTTAATAAATTTTATTTTACACTTACTTAGTATAAGACACATAGGTGGTTTTAGAAATAACAAATATCATTAAATGAGTTTATAATTAATTACTTTATCAAGCCACCAACTCCAAACCACCAGGCAATTATAAAATTAGTGCCTGTAAATTATCATCATTCTAACAATTAAATAAGCATTAATGGTATCACTTTAATTCAGATCTCAATGCTTTACATAGAGGCAACTTACAATGAAGATACTCATGTTAAAATCACTGAAAGATAACTTTTAAAAAAGAAACCAAGACCAAAATCTATACTCACATAGTTACTGTAACTGAGCATGAAATTTGGGTTTTATCTTTCAGAAATTATGGGAAAAGTGTAAAAACATAAGGATGTGGGAGGCCAAAGAAATTAAAAAGAGGCTAGTTGATTTAAGACAGGAAGACAGGACCAAAGAATAATAATATATTAATATATAGATAGAATTTTAAAAAATATTTTAACCCACTTTACTACTATTCAAACCAAGGTATATATTATTGTTCCTATTTTATATGAGGGAACAGAGGCTTAGAGAAGTTAAGAGATCACAACATTGCCTAATTGTAAGTAGCATGACTGAGACCGAGAAACAGATTCGTTTTTTTAAACTTCGAGTCCAGTTCCCTTCTTTTCTATTCTACGATGTAGGATCTGATATTAGTTTTAACTCAATATTACTTAAAACAGAGAAAACTTTGTTACTGTCTATAATTTTCCTAGTGGGGTTTTATTAATGCTTTAAATTTATTTTTAATTATTATACTTTATCTAGGCTTAGAATAGCACAATGAAAGAGAAACCAAAAAATGACTCTCTTATCCTAGAACTATTGAATTTAAACTCAAGCAAGAACCAGTTACAGAGCAAGACACCAGTCAGCTGGTAAAATCTGCAGTTTCCAGAAAAGGCAGCAACAATTTCTTCCCAACCTTGAAACACTTTGTTCTGGTAAGACTGAATTGTTCTGGAAGGATTCTCTTCTGCCTGAGACTGTATCTCTGAGAAGTCCACTTCTATTTCTCCTTATTTATTCTAATAGAAAGCTGTTGCACCAGTTTCACAGAAAATGGAAGACAGAACAGTCACTCAGGACTGCTGGAAGGTCCTTTCTACTAAAAACTTTGAACTGACATATCTTTTTTTTTTTGAGACAGTGTCTCTCTCTGTCGCCCAGGCTGGAGTGCCCTGTTAGGATCTGGGCTCACTGCAAGCTCTGCCTCCCGGATTCACGCCATTCTCCTGCCTCAGCCTCCCGAGTAGCTGGGAATACAGGCGCCCGCCAACACACCCGGCTAATTTCTTTTTCTTTTTCTTTTTTTTATTTTTAGTAGAGACAGAGTTTCACCGTGTTAGCCAGGATGGTGTCCATCTCCTGACCTCGTGATACGCCCACCTCGGCCTCCCAAAGTGCTGAGATTATAGGGGTGAGTCAATGCGCCGGGCCTGAACTGACATCTCTTAAAGATTACCTTGTGGGCCTAGGGACTGGATAAGTAGTTTGCTATACATGTGGTAAGTAAGTGAAGAGAAGTGAAACATATGCTCCTCTTTCTAAATTTGTGCGTGTGTGTGTGTGTACATTCTCACTGGACCATTATAGTTCAAACATTTCTTACATATTTTATGTATTTATATGAAATGCTATAAATATTTTGAAACATTACATATATATTTATATGCACACATACAATATATGTATATGTGATAAAACAAACAATAAATGTCTTGAAGCCAAGTTTGTATCTTGGCATCCTTGAATTTTCCTGGCTTTCCCTCTGAGATGACACAGCCACACTGAAGTCCTCTTCCCAACATTTGCACTGTATTCAATGTTTCATTGTGTGGTCTAAGGAGAACCGGGGTACAGATGTCTCAAGGGTGTGTATCTTTAATGTTAGTTGACACTAAAGCCTCATCACGTTTAGTTAAAAAGGAAATTTTTTAAAAATAAATCCCTGAGCTAGCAGAAGCTGATTCCATTGCAAACAGTAAAATTTAGATGACCTGACTCCTATTATTAGCTAAGAGTAGTAGGCCCAGCTGCAGCTACAAGGATGATAGACCACAAATATGGGAGGCAGAGAGCGACAGAGCCAGTTTAGGCTGAGCACACAGTGTTAGAGTGAACATTTTTGCTTACCTTGGCTGAATGCAAGGTAAGTACTGTATGAAAACCCAAAATAAAGCTTTCTGCTCTTATGAGCCTTTGTCTATGCCTATACCATGGACTTGGCAGGATGCTTCTGTGACCATAAGAGTTTGCTGTTAGGCCTAAACTGCCTCCTTCCCCCACCCACAACCACGTAAAAATTAAAGCAACATCTCATCATGTAATACTGTTTGTTAGATTGTACTTAATAGGGCCTTTGTGTTGAACTTAAAATGTTCACTTCAAATTCCCATCCATTAAAACTATTTGGCATCATACTAAATTTGGTTACAATTTAAACAAATAGTGAAACAATAAACACTAAAAAGCTTTAAAGGTTCCATTCTAAATCAAGTGGACCTTTAATTCTCATTAACTAATTGATGTTTTAATGATTATTCAACATTAGGTTTGTACTTCTATTTTCTTAGAAATTTTGGCATGTCTCAAGAAACAAAACTATATTTTCTAGGGTGATTGTAGAAATCAACATAATTTCATAAGATAATTTTATTCTCCTACTCCAAGTAAGATGAGAAAATAGCAACAATATTAGGGACACTGTGAATTTTCTCTAGTTTTAATATAATTTTAATATAAAAAGATTTTATCTCATATGTAATTACTGCTTGCAAATTGTTAATTAATTTAGAGGTAAATACATTTGATTTAAATGTTTATTTACGGACTATACGTAGACTTTTCCATGTTTGTGAGATTTTAATTAATCCATTTTAATGACTTATTTTACATTAATGGCAATTATCCGTTGATTAAGTCAATAGGCACGATTTATAAAACTATTTTGAAAACTAGTTTATAGGTGGTGATGCTTAACTTAAATATTAGATTACTTGGCAAAACAGTTTTAAAACATAATGGATTATTTCTCCCAACAATTGAAACAAACGTGATTTTAGTCTATCAAATACTTTTCTATGATTATTTTTTCATATTCCATAAAACTTACCATTTTAAAGTGTACAATTTAGTGGTTTCAGTACATTCACAAGGTTGTGCGACCATTACTGCTATCTAATTAAGAATATTTTTGGCCAGGCGCGGTGGCTCAAGCCTGTAATGCCAGCACTTTGGAAGGCCGAGACGGGCGGATCACGAGGTTAGGAGATCGAGACCATCCTGGCTAACCCGGTGAAACCCCGTCTCTACTAAAAAATACAAAAAACTAGCCGGGCGAGGTGGCGGGCGCCTGTAGTCCCAGCTACTCGGGAGGCTGAGGCAGGAGAATGGCATAAACCCGGGAGGCGGAGCTTGCAGTACTCTGAGATCCGTCCACAGCACTCCAAGCCCGGGCAACAGAGCGAGACTCGCTCTCAAAAAAAAAAAAAAAAAAAAAAGAATATTTTGTATCACTTGAAAAAGAAACCTCATATCCAACAGCAGTCTCCCCACACTCCAGCTCCTGGCGCCCACTAATCTACTTAATTGTCTTTACGGATTTGGCTGCTCTGGATATTTCATATAAACGAAATTCTACAATATGTTGCCTTTTGTGTTTGGCTTCTTCCAATTAATATAATATACTATCACTTCATTCCTTTTTATGGATGAATATTTTCTTGTATGGGTACATCACAATTTTGTTCATCCATTCATTCATTGATATATATTTGGGTTGTTTTGTTTTCTAAATATTTACATACAAATTTTGTTTGGACTTGTGTTTTAATTTCTCTTGTGTATATACTTAAGAGTCAAAGTTCTGGGTCATATGGAAACTCCACGTTTTAAATTTTCAAAGAACTGCCAATCTCTTTTCTAAAGTGGCTGTACATGTTATACTACCACCAGCATCAGTGTTTTAGTTTCTTCAGCTCTTTGCCAGCACTCGTTATTTTCCATGTTTTGATGCTACCCATCTGATTAAATTTTTACCTTCATTACTTTTGATGAAGAAATGGTAAAATTTGCATATGGCGAGAAGGGAGTAGTCAAAAATGACTCTAATGTAAGTGACTAGAAGAAAGAGTGGTCTTGTTATTATTAAAAGAAGAGCAACCAGCAAATATGATTTGGGAGAGGAGACTCATTATGAGACTGCAGAAGACAGTTCATCATTTATAAGAGCAGGATGAGAGCTTAGAAATAGTATCAGAGTTTATCATGAGTGGCTTTCAGTAGTGGTAGAATTAAAGCAGGAATTTCTGGAGTCATTGGTCTGGGTTTGTACCCAGTCTCCAACATTTACTGTCTTTATGACCTTCAGCATATGACATAACCTCTTTGGTCTACAGCTTCACCATTGCTAAAATGAGTACGATAATGGTATGTGTCTCAAAAGATTGCTGTGAGAATTAAATAAGTTAGTACATGTAAAGTGATTTATAATGTGTCTGTCACATAATAAATATTAGCTATTATTAAAGTGATCACATAATTTATTCTCTAAAGCAGAGCATTTTCACCCTCAAGTATGTCCTGTTTTAGACATCAAATAAGCATTCTCTCAGCCAAACTGGAATGTGTGGTCTCTTTTTTTTATTGTTATTGTGAACCTTTGATGCTTTCATTCAGCCCTGAAACAACCTTGGCAGAATGCTAAGAGAAGTTAAATGGAGAATACTACGGTATTCTTCTTGCTTCAGCCAAAGTTTTGAAACAGATAAAGAAACTAAAACTAAAACAGGAACATTTTGCTTATTTACTGGGTTATTAACCAAAATACTATAATGATAGAAATCATCACAACTAGAAATTATTTGTCTTGAATCTTAAATCTGCATCTTACTAGGTCTATATTTTGGTGCATTTTTCTCTGCAACTTAGTTTTTTCATCATGAGTCTTATCACTGTTGTAAGGATTAAATGACATAGCATATGCAAAAGATTATTTAAAAGTTAAAAAATCCCTATAGAATATGTAGGTTGTTATTATAATTAACTGGATGTAATTTTTTCTAATAAACAATCGAAGGCTCTAAAACTATAAAAAATATTACTTTGTTTATCTAATCTATAATTTATGAATACCTTCTCTGAAGTATGGAAGTAAGTTTATAGAGAGGTAGTGAACAAGACAGCATGGCTACTACAAAAAATGAGAAACTGATAAGTGTTGATGAGGATGTGGAGAAACTGGAATACTTCCACACTGTCGGTGGTGATGCAAATGGTGCAGCACGTGTGGAAAATAGTGTGACACTTCCTAAAAAATTAAAAACAGAATGAAATTACCATATCCAGCAATTCCACTTCTGGGTATATGTCCAAAAAAATGAAGGCAAGATCTCAAAGAGATATTTGCACATTCATGTTCATAGTAGTAGTATTCCCAATAGCTAAAAGGTGGAAACAACCCATGTCCATTGATGGATACATGAACAAGCCAAATTTGGTATATAAATACAATGCAATATTTGTTAAGCTTAAAAGGGAAGGAAATTCTGATACATGCTACAACATGGATGAACATTGCGGACATTAAGCTAAGTGAAATAAGGCTGTTAAAAAAGACAAATATTGTATAATTCAATTTACAGGAGTTATCGAAAGTAATCCAATTCTTAGACACAAAGGTAGAATGGTAGTTGGCAGGGACTGAAGGAAGGGGATAATGGAGAATTATTGTTTATGTGTGTAGAGTTTCAATTTTGCAAGATATAAAGAGTTATCAAGATACAAATAATATGAGTGTACTTAATACCCCTAAAATACACTTAATGATAGCTAAGCTGTTACATGGTTATCTAAGGTTTATCACAATTTTTTAGTTGAAAAAATGTGAACAAGAAATTAGAAGCTTTGATGTTTCTTTCCAACTGCGTAACTTACCTGGTTAATTATAGCAACAAACATAAATATTGGTTAATTTTTGGAAAAGTTGATCAGTTACTAGATAATGCTGTCCAGGAGGGATTGAGACTGGGAACTGGTTTAGAACAGATGGTCAGAACCCTGTTGGCAGTATGCAATCTCATTTACAGACAGGAGGCTTGTTTACATAGAAAAGACACGGGTAGTTGTTGACACTGTGAGAGCAAAGGAAAAAAACTAATGTTGAAGATTAGGTAAGACTGGACAGTAACATAAAAGGCCATATTATAGATGAATAAAGTGAAACCTGTATCTAGATGGCCAAGTCAGGAATCAATGCCCAAGTTTCAGAAGAGGCATTGCAGGAATAAGTGAGTTTGGGAGTTGGTTTCAAACCCCAGCTCTAGTATCCATTAATTATGTGGCCATAAGCATGTCACCCAACCATTTTGTTTGTCAGTTTCCTATTATATAAAATTGAAGTAGATAATGTTATCTACCCAAGAGTTGTTGCAGTTTTGAACAAGATAATATGTACATAATACTTAACATACCTGATCTACAGTGAATACTAAAAATATCTTAGCTATTAAGCTATTGTAATCAACCATAATTTCAGATAGTTTGAGTATAATAACTCTAAATTATAATGAATTAAAATATCCATTGATATCATAATTATTCACCAATCATAAGGAAATAGGTAGAGAACAAAGTTCAGATTGGGAGGCTAAATATCAAGATCCATATTAGAAACTGAAATCTACATTGATTTTATAAGATCCATATTAGAAACTGAAATCTCCTGTTATATATGGAGAAAAAAAATTATAGTTCCATGGTGTGAGGAAAAGTAATTTTTGAATAGTTACTTTAGAAAGGATGGGCCCAGAGAGATCATCAAAGGATAGAATTGGTTTTGGAAACTTAGAGACCATCTTAGAACATCTGTACTCCTGCAAGTGGGTGTGAGAAGGGAGATGGAAGCAAATGGGTAATATAAACTGCACCCAAGGAGGAAGAAAGCAAGTGGAAAGCCCCTGGAGAAAATTCCACTCACTTTGCCATTTTGTCCAGAGTGCTGGTGAAGACCTAGAAATGGTCTTGCTAGACACTTAGCAATATGAATAAGCCCTCTGTGACCACCCTAAATATTACCGTGTCACAGAAATCTGTAGCTTTGGCAGTAATCACGAAGGCCACGTGAGTCAGGATGGTGATACCATAGTTGGGCCTATTTCATTTCAGATTCTTTTGAAAGGAAAATAGTAAATACAGAAGGAAGAAAATGGATGACTTGTAGCTACAAATTTGAGGGGAAAGTATTACAGCAAATTTGTCTTTCTCTTTGTAGTATTGTTACATTAGTTACAGTAACTAGAGATTGGTTTGTTTATTTTTTGAAGTATCTTTACATCTCTGGCATTCAGTAGTTTTTCAGCTAATAATTGACATGTGTTCTTGAAATGCTTACCTTAAAGATGATCTGTAGACTAAACAGAGAATCAGATTGGAATCACTAGCTTTCCTTAACTGAATTGAAGACTTACGTTTTTGGAAAATCATTCCTGAGAATCACGAAATGGTGTAACATCTATTGTCATGCACTTCTGGTTCTTAATTTTAGTTTGAGTTGAAGAGAACATCTGACTGGCAGTTCGGTTCAGTTCATTTTTGGAAATAATGAACTCGTATGACTAGAAAATATACAGCACAGGCTGTATTGTTCCCACTGAGCTTTTTAGACATAAAGGATCTTTAGGACTGGACCCAAACAAAATAGTAAATTGAAACTTTTGTCTTTTATGATCCTCAATGTTGTCTCTGCATGACTTCTTTTATCCCTGTATTTCTCAGGTCAAGGAGAAATTGCATCTAATCAGAAACTGGCGATAGATAGATGGATAGATAGATAGATAGATAGATAGATAGATAGATAGATATAAAACCTATGAAGAATAAATCAAAGATAGTCATCCCTAACTAGCTGTGCCCAACAAAATATTTGCTGCTGTAATTCTGAACAACTATTTTTAAAATATTGTTTTTTCATTCATTATCTTACTTATTATACATCCAATTAACAATTCACTTTTCTCAAATATAACACGTATTGAGTTCAGTGATCAAACTCTTGAGAAGTCAGTATTTGTCCATTACAAGTTTTACAGAAGCAGATTTTGCTCATTTGTCCCTGTAACAGACTCAAAATAAACAGATTTATTTAACTATTAAACAAATACAGAAATAGGTGACATTTGTTTAGCATTTCTCATAATAAGATCTGTAAGAATTTTTTAATTTAATTTTTTAACGTGAAACAAATTTTAACGTGAATGAAACAGATTGAAGTATGCTCAGAAATTCAAACAAATGTTACAACTACGATTTGTAAACACACTTCCCACCCACCAATATTAGAATGTAGCCATGATGTGCTTATTGGTTGTTGTCATGTTTCATTGACTATGGTGATTATTTAAAAATCATTTTCAGTCAGCTAAACCTGAGGGAAAAGCGTCTAATCGTTTCATATCAGAAAAAATCCCACAAAGATGATCCTATGAGATTTACAAGAAATGTCAACAACCTTTCTCCCTATCATTGTTATCAGGAAGGTGGTGTTGACAGGGGCCTCCTGAGTCTGACCACCATGTGAAAGGAAGGCACTAATGTGTCTACTATAGTCTGTATCTCCAGATAAGTGAGAATATACCTAAAATGACCGTGATTTTTTGCATTTCTCTTGTACTTCATAAGCCCAAGGGAAGCCCTGCTCTTCATAAATGTTTACATTATCATATAAAATTCTACATTGTTTGTATAATAGCTGCCTTTACTGAAAGACTGAAAATGATTTAAAATAATGCATAATTTTTAATATAAATAGTAACCAATGTTAATCAGAGAAACTAGGAGTATTTACTGGTAAAAGAGGCCAATCTGTTGGCACACCGCAACAACCAAACAAACTAAAAGAAAACAAAGAACCACAACATCAACACAAAACATGACATATACTGGAACTAGTACAGTGAAATTCTTCTTAGTTGATCCAAATAAAGATGTCGCCAAGTGTCTTTTAGCATGTGAGCTTGCTGACCATATTTCTCTGATGTTTCACCTCAGTCGGCTCCAACTGTGATGCAGTACTGTCATGTCGCCCTTTCCCCTTTGCCCTTACACACCACTTACTACATAATTCTCTCTCTTCTGAATTCTCCCTCCACAAAATCTTCCAATGTTTCTCAAAGATATTAATCTGAGCCTACCACATTTCTTCCTTAATTTGGTATCTGCTAATTGAACTGAAGTTGAGCTTTTCTCATTCAGGCTTTGGTACTTTCTAGGAAATATTTGGCCACATGCAGCTACAGTGATGGCTACCTGAACAGCAAGATATGTTCTGAGAAATATGGCTTTAGGTGATTTCATTGTTATGTGAACATCAAAGAGTGCCCTTACACAAATCTGGATGGCATAGCCTACTTCAAACCTAGGTATGTAGCCTATTGTTTCTAGGCTACAAACCTGTACAGCATGTTACTGTACTGAGTACTGTAGGCAACAGAAACACAATGGTATTTGTGCATTGAAATATATCTAAATATATAAAAGGTACAGTTGCCTATGTTTATACCTAAACATAGAAAAGATATTATAATCTTATGGGATCTGCATCATATATATAGCCTATTGTGTACTAAATCAAGGTTATACTGTGCATGACTGTATTTTTTTCAATTCATTAATATACTATCAAATTATAATAAGATAATTAGAAGCTTTTTTAAAAAAGTTAGTGTTGTTTGTTATAGAGAGTGAAACTATCAAGAGATATATTTTAATAATAATATGCTCACCTGTATTTGTGAAGAGTGTCAGCAGAAATTAGTAATAGTTACATAGTGCACTATATTGCCTAATAGATCTATAAATGTGTAACAGATGCAAATATAGGAAGAAACTTTACTAAAACAGCGTTTGTTATTGCTTATCTATTCTACCCACATTGAATGCCAGAACTTTAACTTCTAATATCCTTATCTAAAAGAATTCTTTATTTTATATTTCTCTAAAATAAAACAAATAAAATGCATTATGGAATAAACTGTATATACACACATTGCTTAACAGTTAAATATAATTCTCAGTTTTCTTGACTACAATTGCAAAGTATTTAAACATAAATCTTCATTGAACTTAGTTACATATTCTGTGATCTTAGAGGCTTTAACTTTTATAGAGATCTAGGAAGTATAAAAACCAGAAGGGTTTCTCTTTCTTCCCATTTGCAGTGTCTGCAAAATGCAGATGTTATTTTTCTCTGTTCTTCCTAAACATGCCTCATTTTTACACCTCCCAAGTATATGTCTCTTTCTCTATTTCTCTCTCTGGAGCATTAGAAAGGAATTTAATGATCTTGACCTTTTAAAGGGAAAAGAACAGCTACCATTTTAACACATACTCAAGAAACTCTGTGTTTATGTGAAGCCATTTGAGTGATGGTAGTAATATCTGGGATAGAATCAAAGAGAAAAATACAAATACTTGGGACATGGCCTACTGCATGTGAAGCACTATATATAAAGTATTTATCACATCAAATAAATACAGCTGGGCTAGCAGTGTTGAACACTGAGCCATGTAATTAGTTACAGCTTGCTGCTACCTTGGAAGTCTTCTAAGACAGTGAAGGAGACAACTATTGAGTAGAAATATATAGGAAAAAAGAAATCTTTGAGAGTACAAGTCAAGATGAAGTGAGTCTCAAAATAAATTAGTTCACAGGACTAAATGCAACTTGGAGGTAAAGGCCTGACACTGAGAACAGGTATCTATATCGGGACTGGTAATTAGCAGATCATTGGTACCCTCTGGAGAACAGATCTATCAGGTGGATAGAAGCAGATGCCAGAAACCAAGTCATTTGCTAAATAAGTTGATAGTGGACAAAGGTAGTGAATATGGATTGCTTTCCTCAAAAGTCAGCTCACAAAAGACAGATTAAAAGTTTATCATATTTAATAATGTTTGTCAGATTGAGACGACCTGAGCACAGTCAATGGTACAGGGGAAGGAGTCAAGGAAGAAAGATTGAAAATATAAGATCAAGATTAGGTAATTGCTAGAACCAGGCTCTAATTAATGTAGAAAAGAAGAAGAAACTTTCACCTTGGACTTAAATGGAGAAGGTCAAATGTTTCTGAAGCTGGCAGCTAAAAGGAGAAAGAAAAGAAGAAAAATATTGTGATCAAATTAAAAAGAAGATTTGGAGGGCCTAAGCTAGAATATCTCGATCTCCCAGAACTGCGGGAGGAGAGAGTTCCACAAAGATAAAGAGGTGAGGAGAAAATAAAAGCCTTAGGATGAGTGAGAAACATTTTTATTAATTGCCATAGAGAATACAGCAAGCATATAATTAAAGACAAATAAAAGTATTTCCAAGTAGCTATGAGACTTAGCTGAGACTGAGCTGAAGAAGATAGTTAGAAATCATCCTGAGTGTCTCTTCCCCAGGTAAGTCCTCATCGATCAAACATTCTGGGAGATGTTTAATTATCCCTGCTGTATCTTCTCATTGTGTCCTGCATTTACATATTTTTTTTTTTTTTTGGATTTGTGACTTTCTGTCTATAATGCAAGCCTCTGAAGTCCCCTTTTTATTCATTTGTATACATATATTCAAGATCTGCAACATAGAGGATATCTAATATTTTTTGTTTTAATCAATGTCTTATTTCCTGGAAGCACTATATGTTTGAGTAGAGTCTACCCTAGTTGAATTGAATTGTAGTTAAAGCATCCTATTTCAACTCTAGCAAAGTCAGTTTGGTTACGACCAAATGAATAAACTATTTTTCCTCCTTCTGTCTTACATTTCCTCAAATGTTCCTCCTTCATCTGTCCTGCTCTTTATATCTCATTTGCTTCTTTTCTATGGGCTGTAATTATCTTTCCTTGAACATTGCAGCACTTCTTCTTTACTGATCCTTTGCAATCATCCTTGGTCACAATTCTGTTCTTGATGGGCTTCCTGTTCTGCTTCCTTTCCTGCCTCATGTGATTTCAATTGCCCTGGAAGCTCTGCTCGAGGAAAGGCATCCTGCTTGGTTAGCTCTTCTACTGGATCAACACTGGGTTTGGCAACAAGGATAACAAATGAGTAAGGAATAAAACAATTAAATTATGCAGCTTATTAAAAGCCAGGAATTACCTGCTTTGGCACAGGAGAAAGCCTAGAAGTTGAAGTGGTCAAAGAGGTATATAAAGTTGGCTAGAAATTCAACAGATGTCAAAAGATAAGTGATCTTTTACAGGAATATACGTGGAGGACCTAATTGTTACTCCCTTTGAACATTTACTGAACAACCACTATAATCAATGAGGAAATCAAATTTCAGATCAGTAGAGAATCTTCTAGTCTAGATTTGAAATTTTTACACTATTAAAAAAAAGTTCAGTTCAATGTAGGTTTATTGAAGATAAATTAAAATTTTATAATATTTGTTATTTTTGCATGATGGAAAACCTACTATGTGTCAAGTAAGATGCTGTGTCTTTCTTTTATCATTTTTAATTATACGTAGAATCTATACAGACTACCTCTTCTGTGATCATTCAGAGATCATTCCGTGATCAATTTTATTTCACAAGCTCTTGACTAGTACTTGCTGTGTGTCAGTCACTCTTCTAAGTGTTCTCTCTAGGGTAACTCATTAAATCTTATGACATCATTTAAATTTACCCTTTTAGATATTTTATATGAGGATATTAAATAGTGACTCTCCTGGCACACATTGGTTAATAATTTGAGTTAAACTAAACATGTTATGAATAAATACATTTAATGGTAATCAAATGCTACCAGGGTGGATACATCAATATTTACCTTAAGTAGAGTTTTGAATCACTCTTGGCACAAAACTAGACATCTAAATAGATTCATTCATTCATTTATTCATGCCTACATATATACCTTTACTCATTCAATAAACTTCTCTGAGTGTTTGCTATATAAAAGCAATATGCGATTATAAAAGATTAGATATTGTATTCATATTCAAGGATTTTATAAACTAGAGAGGTATGTTGTGGCAAACAATTCAAATAAGAAAGCAAATATTGACATACAATACACGAAAGCTTAAAAAAAAGCTTCATAATAAACATAAAAACAAAGCCCAGGGTAGATTGTGTAAGGCTATGGAGAAGACAGCCTTTAAGCCTGTGTAAGGCTATGGAGAAGACAGCCTTTAAGCCGAATATGTGTCTCTTTGGTGGTGGAAGTCCTTACTAACAAGCCAAAGGTGTAGAAATATGGATGGACTTCAGATGGATCAAGTTTTACCTGGGCTAATGTAATATGTTAACAATTGCTAGGGAAAAAACATTTACAAAACTCTTGAGAAAATGCAGCCTCTCCAGTAATAGAAAATTTTGTCTACTGGTTTCCAGAGCAAAATAATCTACCAGTCCTACATTTTTTGTTTATTTTACTGTTTCTGAACTTTGATTGCTGTAAGAACTAGAACTATCTTTCATCTCCAGCTGGCAGTAAAGCTATACCCCATTTTCCAAGTTGGATTTCTATAATCCTTCTTAATGAGTCTGCCATAGCTCACTCTCTGGGGCCTCCAACTGGACCAGAAAATAATCCTTAGCCAAAGGAGCAGCACAACACCATGGTCTCTTCATCCTGATGCAATGCTTTTTTCAATTGTTGCCTCTAGATTTTTTTCCAAGTACGAGGTGTTTTGAAAGATTTAAAGATGAGCATTGAAAACTCATGAACCTTGTTTTCTTCTATCAGAATAAAAAGAATACTAACTCTGTTCCTAGGGTTGTACAAAAATGAGAGGTCCCACAATATTGGTCTGTTATAATCAGGAAACAGCAATCATATTTTACAGATGATATCATATAATGTCTTCTTAGATTAAAGGAATACTTGGGGGTCTCAATTATGAGAACTGCTAGTGAATGAATTATTGAATGAGGAAGTGGTAAATGATTAGCTGGATTGAAAGTTCTGAAACTTTGTAACATCTGCTGCTTTTATAACAATAACATATGAATGAGAACTTTCTTTTCTGCTTTCAGGAATGTTGTTAATCGTGCATTCCATACAGGCAAGTGTGGTATTAACAAAATTACAAAATAGACTGAAAATATCATCTAAATAAATATCTCATGAAAATCTAGTTAAAATAGATAACCATCGCTTGATTTTAAGAAAAACAAGACAGTTGTTGAATAAGATTTGAATTTACCATAATTAAATGAACTTCCATATAGTTAATGGCAGTAGAAGAAGTGAATTCACATGCTCATTGAATATAATTATGTTTTTTTCTTATTGAGGACTTCAATATAAGTGCCTGCTGTCAAATTATGCCTTTGGTAGTGCCTATAGTAGCTAAATGGGTGCAGAAAAAAGGGTTAGAAATATTAGATAAGAGCTGGACATCGGTGTGTACATGAAATTTTATCCTGGTGTAGTAGAATGTCTGACTTCTGATCTTTCAAGCACTTTGTATTCCTTTTACTTCTGTGTTAATACTGAAATTATGTAGAAACCATGGGTATTCATGGTGGTTTGAAACAATAAAAAATCAAGTTATGAAGGAGGGGTTTTGACATTTTTTATGGATTAGACAAAATGTAAGAGATAAATGTTCCAAAGCTCACTTCAGCAATGTCACCAACTCAGGCAATCTCACACTTTAAATCAAGCCTGGGAAAGCTCAAGTTATTTACCAAAACATAACAAAACAAGCAAAATAAACCAAATAAGGTTGAAATTCACAGGAAATTCCCAAGACCAAAATGACACTAAATTTAAGGTGTTACATGAATGGTCAACTGACAAGGAATCTTTCAATGGACATGAAATTACAGTTTTAAGTCACACCTTTCATAGTTTTGAAATTTCAAACATACTTATACAGACACAGCATATTAGCTGGAGCCAAACTGAATAGGCACATCTTGGGTGTTTTAAATCAATGTCTAAAACAATTTCAAATTTTTGTTATGAGATATGACAATTCAAACAAAAAAAAAAGTGTCTCCCTGATTGGTTTTGTTTTGTATGTGTTAAATTCGATCAGCTTATTTTCTTCAAATTTATTATCCACAATTACACAGTAGTCCATTAAATATGTAAGAGTCAGACCAACTAAATTTTTAAAGTCTACTTAGTTACTAATCAATATAATATTTTAAACATCATTCTTATACCATTTGGGTAAAAATGATGGAGAAGAGAATAATTCAAAAGAAAGAAAGGAAGGAAAAACGCAATGGATGGAGGAAGGAAGGAAAAAGACAGGGAGGAAAACAAAAAAGAAAAGCAGGAGTGTACCAGAGCATTCTAAGATCTTTATGACAAATGTCAAATTAGTCCTGTATTATAAGGCCTGGTAATTACCTTTCAGGCACTCTGTATGTGGTAAAGCAGTAAACCAGGGGTAGAATTGAGATTCAGAAGAAATATTACATTTTTATTAGACAATTACAATATTTTGGTGACTGTCAACTGAGCTCCCGTTTTAATGTTTGGTAATTCTTTACCTTATAAGTCTTGGTAGGGGTAAAATATCATCTCCCTTTAGAAAAGCTAAACATTCTGGCTTTCCTAGCTAGGGAATAGCCATGTGACCCAAGCTTCACGAATCAGAAGCACTCAATTTAGGCTTAACTTTGGACCATGTAACAATCTCTCTCTCTCTCTCTCTCTCTCTCTCGCTCTCTCGCTCTCTCGCTCTCTCGCTCTCTCTCTCTCTCTGTCTCTCTCTGTTTCTCTCTCTCTCTGTGTCTGTCTTTCTAGTGGCTGCAGGAGCAATTTCTGCAAGACCAAGTTATCCATGCAGAAGGTTTTGTGATTTATTTTTTAGTTGGGAGCTCACATTCCTTGGATCTTTGTGGGAATTCTTTGAGGCCTGGGTAAAGGATGTGTTTCTCTGAAAGGTTATAACACAGACTGTTTCCACAGGCAGAGTCTCGGTCATAATAATGTGGGAACTGCCAAGAAATCAGTTTGACTAATCTGTTAAATAGTGCCTTAAATAGACTTGTATTTAAAGAGCCATTAGCATGTTTTCTTGGCATTTGTCCTGCTGGTCAGTGATCCTTATTAAAGGTCTAGGATTAGGCTTGTTTAATAGCACTTCTGAGGCGGGAATGAAAAACATTAGGCAAGGGGGAACTACAGTTGCCAATATGCACTTTCTGATCTTTAATGGCATTTGTTGCCTACTTGAAGCCCTTTCTACCTTTGCTATACTTACAGATATTTTTTTTTTTCTAATTCAGTGTGACTTTTCAAAATAAATTAATATGTAAATTCTAATGGATGATATTTTCACATTGATTATGTATCAGAAACCACAACTTACGTTTCATCTACATTTGAGAAACACATTTTTTGGGTTTTTTTGTTAATATATATAAGAATTTATTTTGGGCATATACTTATGAATGAATTGCTAAGTCATATGCTATCTTATTGGAAAATGTTTCTAAAATGGTGGGTGTAACAATTTACATCCTGAGTACTGTATGATTTTCATTTTCATTTCCTTGGTGACTTATGAGGTTAAGCACTCATTTGTTTATTGGCCTTTTGGGTAACTTCATTTATAAAGTGTTTGTTCATTTATTTGCCTAATTTTAATTGTATTATATGTATGTTTCTATTTGGGGGTAGCTCTTTAGGTACTGGATACAAGTTCTTTGCTGATCAGATATACTGCAGAAAATGTGTATCTTGTGGCGAGCTGTTGATTAAGAAAACTTTATCATTTTATTTTGCCAAAATGTTTGAAATATATTTTAAGGTTAGAGCTTTTGTATTTTTATCAAAGAAATCTTTGCTTACTGAAATATTAAAGATATTCTCTCACAATCTACCAACAATTGATTTTGTGTATAGGAGAGGTAAAGATTCATTTTATTCTGTATATACGTTTAGTTAACTCAGGATCACTTTTTGAATAAAAACATGTCTACATTGCTTTTCAGTGCCACTGTTATCTTAAATCAAATACTAATATATGTGTGTTTCTATCCTTTCTGTTCTATTCTATTTGTATATTTGTATATAACACAATGTCTTAGTTTTTGGAGTATTGTAATAAATCTTGTATCTGTAACTATAAGAATTCTAATTTTGTTCTGTAAGATTTTCTTTGCATTTGAATGTTCATTTTAGAATCATCTTCTCAATTTTTGACAAACAACTTGGTGGAATTTTGATGAGTGTTGTACTGAATCTTTAGATCAATTTTTGTAGGATTTACATCATCATAAAACTAGGCTATTGGCATATTAAATGCTGATTTTGTTGAGTTTCTAAATTTATCTCAAAAATGTTATAAAGTGTTTGGTATAGAAGTCTTACATATCTTTACTGAGAGTTATTTTTGTGTATGTCTTTCCTGAATCTATTGTAAATTAATTATATTTTAAAAATTTGTTTTCCAAATGGCTTCTCTCACTATATAGACATATAATTAATTTTGTACAGAGTTCTACAATCTAGTGATCTTGTTAGTTTCATATATTAATTCTGATACTTCATCTAAATAAGTTTTTGAATTTTAAATAACACAATCAATTCATTTGCTAAAAACCAGTATTAGAGTTTTTTGTGCTATACTTATACTTTTTACTTCTTTATCCTGCCTAAGTGCACTTGTTAGGACCTCCATTTTAAGGTTGATTAAAAGTGGTAGCAGCCAATATTCCTATATATTTTCTGATTTTAATGATATGATCCATTGTCTAAACATTAAATATAATTTTGGTGAATTCTGTTTTCAGAATAAGATATTCCTTTCTAGTCTTAGATTATTAAGAGTTGTTAGAACAAAAAAGTGAATTTTGTTCAAATGTTTTTTCTACCTCTGTTAAGACACTCATATATTTTCCTTATTTATTAATGTGATAAAGTGACTGACTTTTAAAATGTTAATCCAACATTACATTATTAGAATAAGCTGTATATTTTTATAATATATTATCATTTTAACAGTATTGAATTTCATTTGTTAACATTTTGCTTAAGATTTTGTGTCTGTATCAGAGAGATGAATTACTCATTTTGTAATATTTATATGAAGTTTAGTAGCAAGATAATGTTAACTTATTAAAATTAGTTAGAAAGTGTTTCTTCTTCTTACTATTATTATTGTTACTTCCTAGAAGATTTTAGGTAGATTAATTTACATATTATTTCAGTGTTTGAAAATATACCAGTGATGCCATCTGAGACTGAAGATTTTGTCAGGAAAGTTTTAATTAGTATTATATTGCTTTGATGGATTTAGTAGCACACAGTAAATTGTGCATTTCATAGACAATTGTTAACTTCATATAAATTTTCAAAATCATTCAATAAAATATGTTCATAATATGCTTTCATTATCTATATAATGCTAACAAGAGTTGCAGTGATAGTAATTTCTCATTTATTTTGATTATTTATGCCTTTGTTTTGTCAGGAGTTTCTAATATGTATTAAGCGCTATAGTCTGGATCTTTGTCCCTAAAAATCTCATGTTAAAATATTGTCCCAATGTTGGAGATGGGGACCTAATGGGACGTGTTTTGGTCTGGGGGCAGACACCTCATGAATAGATTAATTTCCTTCTAGAGAGGCAGAGTGAGGTGGGTGAGTGAGTGAGTTCTCTATTCCCACAACAGCTGGTTGTTAAAAAGAGTCTAGCACCTTCCTTCTCTCTCACTGCTTCTCTCACTATGTGATCTCTGCGCACGATTGCTCCACTTTGTCTTCTTCCATGAGTGGAAGCAGCCTGAAGCTCTCACGAGAAGCAGATGCTGGCTCCATGCTTTTTGTACAATCTGCAGAACCATGAGCCAAGTAAACCTCTTTTCTTTATAATTTACTTAGACTCAGTTATTCCTTTATAGCAATATAAAACAGACTTAAACAATTGTTACTGAAGAGTGTAGTGTCACTACAAGGATACCTGAAAATGTGAAATGGTTCTGGAACTGGATAATGGGCAGAGGTTGGAAAAGTTTGGAGAACTCAAAAGAAGTCAAAAACACTAGGAAAAGTGTAGAAGTTCTTAGATATTTGTTAAGTGGTTGTAACCAATGTGCTGGTAGAAAATTAGATATTAAGGGCCATGCTAACAAGGTTTCGGATGGAAAAGAGGATGTTATTGGGAATGGAGGCAAAGATCACCCATGTTATGCTTTAGCAAATAATTTGGCTCCATTATGTCCATTCCCTAGGGCTTGGCAGAAAGCCAAACCTAGGAGTGACGAGCTAAGGGAATCTGGTAGAGAAATTTCTAATCAGTAAAGCATTAAGAAGTGGTGTTTCTGCTTTTAACAACTTATGATCAGATACAGCAGCAAAAGAGTGACCTAAAGATGGAAATTACAATTAAAGGGAAGCCCAGCATAAACATTTGGAAAATTCACAGCCTGGCTGGTAGACAAGGAAAGAGTGTTTCCAGGAGGGGAATCTAAGGGTGCTATAGAACAACCACTTGCTAAAGAGATTTCTATGACTCAAAGGGAGCCATATGCAAATACTCATAACAATGGGAAATAGGCACCAAAGGCATTTCAGAAATCTTGAATGCAAGCCCTCCCTTCACAGTCCCAGAGGCCTAAGAGGACAATTGGTGCCCCTTGCTACCTCAAGATGCTGTTGACCACATCCTAGCCACTCTGGCTCCAGCAGGGGCTCATCAAGTTCCATGTACTGCTTGGACCACCAACCTGGAGAGAGCAAGTGGCAAATCTTTGCAGCTTCCATGTGGTGGTAAGTTTGTAGGCATGTAGAATGGAAGAGTGGAGTGGATTTACTGGCTTTCAGCTAAATTTTAGAGGATGTATCAGAAATCCTGGGTGCCCAGGGAGAAGTTTACAGCAAAGGCAGAGATACAAGCAGAGAGCTTCTACTAGGGCAATCTCTAGTAGAACTGTGGTAGCAGGTCCACTGACCTCCAGATTCCAGAATGATAGACCCACTGGCAGCATGCACCTTCAGGATAGAGAAGCCACAAACATTCAGCTTCAACCTATGAGAGCAATATGTAGTCTGCACGCAGCAAAGCCATGAGGCCATGACACCCCTAGGCCTTAGGAGCCTACCCCTCCAACTAGTGTGACTGGGATGTGGACATGAAGTCAAAGGGAATAATTCTAAAACTTTAAGAGTGAATGTCTGCCCTGCTGGTTTTTAGACATGTGTGGAACCTGTTACCCCTTTCTTTTGGAAAAGTTCTCCCTTTTAGGAAAGGAAAGTGTACCCAATGATTATACAACCGTTGTATCTTAGAAGTAAATAATATCTAAGATTTTGACTTTACAGAGTCATAGCTAGAAGAAATGTATTATACCTTGAGTTTCAGATGAGACTTTGGACTTTGGACTTTTAAGTTGATGCTGGAACAAGTTTAGAATTTTGAGAACTGTAAGGATGGAATGATTATGTTTTGTATGTGAGAAAGACATAAACTTTGGGGGGCCAGGGGAAGAAATATCCAAAGAATGCTTTGGATATTTGTTCCCCAGAATCTTTCTTTGAAATTTGATCCCAATATTGGAGGTAGGGGCCTGTGGGAGGTGTTTGAGTCATGGGGACAAACTCTTTATGAATAGATTAATGCCCTCCCTGGGCAGTGAATTCCTGCTTCATCAGTTACTGCAAGAGCTGGTTGTTTAATACCAAACCAAAAAAAAAAAAAAAAAAAAAAAAAAAAAAAAAAAAAAAAAAAAAGACTGGCATCTCCCCCACCTTCTTCTTGCTTCTTCTTTTATCATGTAATCTCTGCAAATGGCAGTTTTGCTTTGCTTGCCTCCAGGACTGGAAGCAGCCAGAGGCCCTCACCAGAAGCAGATGACAGGTTAATGCTTCTTATACAGCCTGCAGAACAATGAGCCCAATAAACCTCTTTTCTTTATAAATTTCTCTGACTTAGCTACTCCTTTATAGCAACAAAAAATAGACTAAGATGTTAGGTTAATTGAACACTTGTTAAAGAATGTATTCTGTATAATTTTAGTGCTTTGATATGTATTGCTATTTACTTTATGGTGCAGCATATCATCGACTTCAATACATATATATTTTATGTCTACTCAAAAAGAATGCAAGCAATTATATTTGAAACAGTTTAAAATATAGTCAAACTGTTATCTCAGTGTTATTTAAACCCTCAATATCCTGATTTTGTACCCACATGATTTATCAGTTCCATGAAAATATTTAAAATTTCTAATACTAGTTTTATATTTGTTTCTCCTTTTAGGCCTATTTTTTTTTTTACATACACTGAAGCCATAATTAGGTGTATGAATGTTTATATTGTTATGCCATTATAGAAAATTGATATTTTCATTATAATGAACTGCTCCATTACTGCCAATGGTCATATTGAGCTTTCTATAAAACTAGAGCAACTTTATTTTGGTCAATGTGCATGGCATATTTTTTTCTATCTTTTTATTTTCAATATTTTAAAGTTAATTGATATCTGTTTTGTAAGTCCAATTTAGGGAGTATTACATACTCAGGGACTACTCTTACCTCCTTGTTTTCCAAGATGAGTTTGTTGCTTTTAAATAAAACGCCTCATTAAACATAATTTTAAACAAGTTCACATATGTACTAAAATGTTCAGTTAGGAATGGTGGCCCTACTAGAAGGAAGTAACCATACTCTTATAGATAATTGTGATAAGGACATACAGGACACATAGAAGAGAATCTGAAAACAAAACAAAACAAAAGTGATACAAGAAGAGAGGCAATTATGTTGCAATATTTGATTAAAGATTTTGAAAACTTTCTTAGGTAGGAAGATAAAAACTGGGAAATCAGTATCAGAACCTTACTATATATAGAACATTTTAAATTAGGCAGTTGTTTTCTTAATAGGAAACTACATATAGATTTCATTCCATAGTGTTGGCATAGTCATTTACAAATATTCATTTCACGGTCTTTATGAACACAGTTAAATATTAATAAACCAAAGCAAATTGATGATGGCATGAGAGAAAAAAATCTAATGTAAGTAAGATTGAAAAACATTTTGACTGCATTCTGTAAGTTAAAGACAAAAGAAAAAAACTATACACAATTGCTATAAAACAATGCAATATGCACTTGCATTTATAAACTATATAATATTCTCACCATGTCTTGCACAGATGGAAAAAGCACAGCTTAGTTTTAGAATGTGAGAAGCAGACTACAACTCTGGACAAGTTAAGAAATTGCTTCAGAAAACTCAAATAGAAATTAAATGAGGAAAAAATGTATATACTGAATTTGGCAAATGCGACAAATGATATCTGCAGAAATTGTTTCAATAGAGGAGTGGGAAAAGCAAACCTAACGTTGAGGAAGAGTATGTGAAAGTTGCAGAAGTGGAAACAAGGAGATGAATCAAGAAGCTCAAGAAGCGTGACAATGAGATTAAAGAGAAAGGTGGTGTAGAAACTAGAGAGTGGCACAGAATCAAGGGAAAACTTTGGGTATTTTTCTTTCAAGTGGGGGCTCAATTTTATATATATATATATATATATG
>NW_016825956.1:820672-824288 GCF_001698545.2 Rhinopithecus bieti
TTTTTTTGAGACAGTCTCTATCTATCGCCCAGGCTGGAGTGGAGTGGCACGATCTCCTCTCACTACAAGATCCGCCTCCCGGGTTCAAGCCGTTCTACCTCAGCCTCCCGAGTAGCCGGGACCACAGGTGCCCACCACAACGCCCCACTAATTTTTTGTATTTTTAGTAGAGACAGGGTTTCACTGTGGTCTTGATCTCCTGACCTCGTGATCTGCCCGCCTCAGTCTCCCAAAGTGCTGGGATTACAGGCATGAGCCACCGTGCCCAGTCAGAAATGAATATTCTAAGGTACTTAATGCTTTGAGATACTTAAATTAGTGTCCCATAAAACAAGCAACTTGACCAGAATCAATTTGAATAAACTTGCCTAAAACAAAAATTCATTTATACCATACAATGCAATAAACTATTTTTAATTATTTGTAAATATAATATTAGGTATTATATATTTTATTTTTATCTGAAGTCTTTTATATATTTTTTCATTCACACATAACATTCATTTATAGAAGCAAAATTATTGACATAAGTATTTAATTCAAATTCTTGTATTCTTGTATTCCAGAATTATATTTTTCAGACCATAACTTTTACTTTCCTTTTCAAAAGCAATATCAAATGCGTATCTATTTAGCTACATTAGTCACTTTAAATTCCAATTATTCTATGGTGCTTCACAGAACTATCTGTGTACAACTCTTGATTGTTGAAGTATTATATCAATTCATCATTGTTCTTTTTCTAATTTAGCTTTTTGTTTACTGAACATACTTTAAAAGTTTTGTTAAATATTAGGGTAGCCGCATAAATTAAATGTACCTAATTATTAATGTCAGATCTTGATTACTGATAAAGAATAGTAATTGCTCAGCTACATGTCTGCATCAATTTTGGATATCCATGATGATTTTGTGTAGGGAAAATAGAAAGTAGCAAATAATCTACTTTGTTGGAATTGGGAAACCTTCTGAGACAAGAAGAGCATGAGGATCCATCCCTCAGCCAAACAGAAATCTATATCTGGAAAGTCCAGGTAACATAGTCTGCAGAAATAAACGTAAGAGGAAAATAAGTAAATAAATAAATAAAACAAATCAAAAGAGAATCAAGCAGCAAACCAAAACAACAACCACAGTAACAAAAAGCACCTAAAGATTCTCTGTCCAAAAAATGTAACCAGACTTGCTAGCAACTTAGAATCTGCAATAATAGGAATAGAATTTCTTGATGAGAGAATGTCCTAAGAGACATGAGATTAAGGTCTTTTGAGATAGGATCCAACTTCTTAGACCTACCTTACTGGCAAACCACTCAAAGAAAGCCCTTATGCTGGAACCAGAGGCATCAACCTCAGACAGGTAACAAGCATATATTTCTTTTTTCATACCTGGCAAAACAAACAAACAAAGGGATAAAATCAAAGACGGGAAGTAGACATGCACATCTTACTCTCTAGACTTAGTATAAGCCTCTAAAACGTATTCCAGTTGGGCTTCTCACAACAAGATCTGTGGACACCCTTCCTCATAGGCCAGTCAGAACAGAATTGCTTCTGATGTCTTAGGGCCCTGTCTTCTTTCAGCTAGCACATTTCCTACCTTGGCTGAAAATGACAGCTATAGGTTTGGATTGCTGACGGGATACCAATAGCCCTAGTATACAAGAATGAGAAGAAACATTATTTCTCTTGCACTGCTGACAGATGGAAAAGAAAAGGATTAGTAATAACATAACAATTTGAAAATGATTTTAAGCTGAAAGTTTTTTGCTTTTCTATTCCTAACTTAATATAAGATTTCAGACAAAAATTTGTTGAATATGTAACTGGTGCTAGTTATAGATTTTAGCTGCAGAGAATTCAGCAATTAAAAAAAAAGAGGCAAATTCCTATATTCATAATAATTATATTCTGCTCACCTTGTCTTGCTGTAGGCTTGTTTTATACAAGGATTTCGCTATCTTTTTTAAACACTTAACTGAGATGTATTTTACATGCCATACAATTCGCCCATGTAAAGTGGTCAGTTTAATAGTGTTAGTACATTCACAGTTGTGGGAATCATCAGAGCCTCATTTTAGAACATTTCTGTTAACCTCAAAAGAAAACTGGCCGGGCACAGTGGCTCATGCCTGTAAATCCCAGCCCGTTGGGAGTCCAAGATGGGAGGATCACTTGAGGCCAGCAGTTCGAAACCAACCTGGCCAGCATGGTGAAACCCCATCTCTACTAAAAATATAAAAATTAGCTGGACATGGTGGTGGGCGCCTGTAATCCCAGCTACTCGGGAGACTGAGGAAGGAGAATTGCTTGAACCTGGGAGGCAGAGGTAGCAGTGAGCTGAGATTATGCCACTGCACCCCAACCTGGGCAACAAGTGAGACTCGGTCTCAAACAAAACAAAACACAAAAGAAAACTCATACCCGATACAGGTACTCCTCTCTCCATCCTCCTAGTTCAAGGCAAACAGTAATATACTTTTTGTAATTTATGTGTATATAGGTATGCTAATTTTGGACATTTTATATAAATGGAATCATCTAATATATAATCCTTTTGTTCTTTAACTTACCATAATGTTTTTAAGATTTATCCGTATTGTAGCATGAATCAGTACTTCATTGCTCTTTGAGGATATCAGCTTGCTTGTACAGTTAATTTGAAATGAGATCTGTCCTAGTTTATGCCTCTTTTAAACTTTCCCATACTCTGTAGAAATGTTCACTTTCAATTGAGAATAAACTTTGAATAAGATGTTTTAATTGTAGAACTAGAAAATGCTGGGAGAGCATGTAGTCAACTTACACATGATAAATAACTACAAAAAGAAGTAGTTTGCTGAAGGCCTCATAGCAGAGACAGACATTCCTGGCTTGATTCTTTATCACAGTGCTTACTTGGTGTAGATTTTGATAGCCTTGTATTTTTTTTTTTTTTCAGGATTCTGCAACCTCTTTAAATTGAAGAAAATGATTCTAATTCCCTTTAGTTTATAGACTATTGGATTTTCCTATAAGAACAGAGTTTTTGTTTCTCTTATGTAATATCAAATAAAGCTGTATAAAGCAAGCAAATAAGAATTATTGCGACACAACATAACGTCTGCTTAGTATTATTTTATAAAGTATTGCAAAAACTCATAAAATTATACACCCTATAATTTTCACTAGTATCTTCTCTATTTCTCAACTTAATGTGCCGTCCATTATATAAAATTTTAAAAAGATATCACCCAGTAAAATCATATCTATCATCAATATCTATCCATCTATTTTTCTAGACTGCCTGAAGTCATACAGGATATATCTTTTTAAAAAAATCACAATGAGGCTGGGTGCGGTGGCTCAAGCCTGTAATCCCAGCACTTTGGGAGGTCGAGACGGGCGGATCACAAGGTCAGGAGATCAAGACCATCCTGGCTAACACGGTGAAACCCTGTCTCTACTAAAAACTACAAAAAACTAGCCGGGCGAGGTGGCAGGCGCCTGTAGTCCCAGCTACTCGGGAGGCTGAGGCAGGAGAATGGCGTGAGCCCGGGAAGCGGAGCTTGCAGTGAGCTGAGATCCGGCCACTGCACTCCAGCCTGGGTGACAGAGCGAGACTCCGTCTCCAAAAA
>NW_016825956.1:825149-871251 GCF_001698545.2 Rhinopithecus bieti
TTTTTTTTTTGGAGACGGATTCTGGCTCTGTCGCCCAGGCTGGAGTGCAGTGGTGTGATCTTGGCTCACTGGCAAGCTCTGCCTCCCGGGTTCACACCATTCTCCTGCCTCAGCCTCCCAAGTAGCTGGAACTACAGGCGCCCACCACCACACCCAGCTAATTTTTTTGTATTTTTAGTAGAGACGGGGTTTCACCATGTTAGACAGGATGGTCTTGATCTCCTGACCTCATGATCCGCCCACTTCAGCCTCCCAAAGTGCTGGGATTACAGGCATGAGCCACCGCGCCCGGCCAACTGACTTCTTATTTCGTCACTGATGGTAGAACTTGAGAAGTTTCAGGAATTCCATTTAAACATTTAGTCCCATTTGATATATGTAAATAGTGCAGGAATCTCTTACCGGTTTACAAAAATTGAATGTAGCTGTTATTTAACTTGGCTCTTTTCATATATTTAATACAGTTTTCCTATATTTAATACACTCTTAAATCCTAACTTATATTTTATTATTAAAATATATTTTATATTAACTTATATTTTAAGATCTATTTTTATTAGTCCTTAAGGTCCATATTAAGGTATATAATAAGAACAAGAAAAGTTGATGTGGTATAGAGAGGTAAACAGTAAAACATTATCTCGGAGAGCCACTTGAGAAAAATGTCTCAGGAAGAAACTTGAATGCGTGTTTCAAAAGAAGTAACTGCCTCTTAATTGCAGCAAGGTTTCCCAATCTCTATGACCTCACCTCCAATTTTTCTCTAGCCTTCTTATCAAGGCTGCAAGGTCATGCACAACTTCTCAGGCTTAAGCCATAATGGAGAAAGAACACAAATGCCTAGACCAACTGAGATTTTTGGTGCTGAAAGCTTGGACAGGCTCTGATCTATAGAAAATGTGTATTTTATGCCAGAAACATTTTCATATTGAGTCCAGCTAAAAGCAGAACATAATTAAATAACTTTTGGTTGGGTTGGCAAGCTGGGGATAAATCTAGGATTGTTTGTTAGAATTCTAAAGTTATCTTTTCAGCTTTCCTTGAGTGTCACCTCCTTGCCTCCAGATGTGCAATGTGAACACTTGGGACTTCCTTGTAGTTCTCAGTTTAGTGACATTCTTAGTGTTCTATCTCCATATTTCTCAAACCTAAGTCCTTCTTCAGCTTCTTTAGAAGTTCCTACAAAGACCCCATAGACTCTGTGACCTCGTAACTACAGGTTATAATTTTATAGTACATAGATTGGCTTTCCATGGTTCTTATTTTATCTTTTTTAAATCACAGGACAATAATTACATTTATGCTGGTTTCTTTCAGTAACTTTGTATTAATCCTTTAGTCACCTACAATTTTATAAGACTATATTTATAGGAATATTTATATAAATATATATAAATAGGAAATATAGAACTAAAAGGAACAACTCTGAAGCATCAGATGCTAAACAAGATGGGTGATATGGTTTGACTGTGTCCCCATTCATATATCAACTTGAATTGTATCTCACACAATTCCCACATGTTGTGGAAGGGACCCAGGGGGACATAATTGAATCATGGGGGCTGTTCTTTCTTACGCTATTCCTGTGATAGTAAGTAAGTCTCATGAGATCTGATGATTTTATAAGGTGGAGTTTCCCTGCACAAGCTCTCTCTTTGCCTGCTGCCATCTATGTAAGACGTGATTTGCTCCCCCTTGCCTTCCACCATGATTGTGAGGCTTCCCTGGCCAAGTGAAAGAGGTCCATTACACCTCTTTCTTGTATGAATTGTCCAGCCTCTGATATGTCTTTATCAGCAGCATGAAAACAGACTAATTCAGTAAATTGTTACCAGTAGAGTCAGGAACTGCTGAAAAGATACCCAAAAATATAGAAGTAACTTTGGAACTGGGCAACAGGCAGAGGTTGGAGCAGTTTGGAGGGTTCAGAAGAAGACAGGAAAATGTGGAAAAGTTTGGAACTTCCTAGAGACTTGTTGAATGTCTTTCACAAAAATGCTAATAGTGATATGAACAATAAGTTCCAGGCAGAGGTGGTCTCAGATGGAGATGAGAAACTTGGGAAGTGGAGGAAAGGTGACTCTTGTTATGAACACTTCACCCCTTGTGTAGAGACCTGTGGAACTTTGAACTTGAGAGAGATGATTTAGGCTATCTGGCGGAAGAAATTTCTAAGCAGCAAAGTAATCGAGATGACTCGGGTTCTGTTAAAGGCATTCAGTTGTATAAGGGAAACAGAGCAGCATAAAAGTTCAAAAAATTTGCAGCCTGACAATGTGATAGAAAAGAAAATCCCATTTTCTCAAGAGAAATTCAAGCCAACTGCAGAAATTTCCATAAGTAATGAGGAGCCAAATGTTAAAACCCAAGACAATGGGGAAAATGTCTCCAGGGCATGACAGAGGTCTTCATGGCAGCCCCTACAATAACAGGCCCAGTGCCAAGGAGGAAAAAATGGTTTCATGCACCAGACCCAGGTTCCCTGTGCTGTGTTCAGGCCTGTGGGTGCACAGAAGTCAAGAAAAATTGAGGTTTGGTAATGTCCACCTAGATTTCAGAGGATGTATGGAAAATGCCTGGATGCATGCAGAAGTTTACTGCAAGGGAGCAGCTTCCAGGGAGAACCTCTGCTAGGGCAGTGCAGAAAGGAAATGTGGGTTCAGAGCACCCACACAGAGTCCCCACTGGGGCACTACCTAGTGGAGCTGTGAGAAGATGGTCACCATCCTCCAGACCCCAGAATGGTAGATCTACTGACAGCTTGCACTGTTTGCCTGGAAAAGCTGCACTCAACACCAGTCCGTGAAGGCAGTTGGGAGGGAGGCTGTACCCTGCAATGCCACAGAGGCAGAGCTGCCCAGGGCCATGGGAACCCGTCTCTTGCATCAGCATGACCCAGATGTAAGACATAGAGTCAAAGGAGATCATTTTGGAGCTTTAAGACTTGACTGTCCTATTGGATTTCAGACTTGCATGGGGCCAGTAGCCCCTTTGTTTTGGACAATTTCTTCCATTTGGAATGGCTATATTTACCCAATGCTTTTACCCCCATTGTTTCTAGGAAGTAATTAACTTGCTTTTTATTTTACAGGCTCATAGACAGAAGGGACTTGCCTTATCTCAGATAAGACTTTGGACTATGGACTTTTGGGTTAATGCTGAAATGAGTTAAGACTTTGGAGGACTCTTGGGAAGGCATGATTGGTTTTCAAATGTGAGGACAAGAGATTTGGAGGGGACAGAGGTAGAGTGATATGGTTTGACTGTGTCTCCATACTTGAATACTTGAATTGTATCTCCCAGAATTCCCACATGTTGTGTGAGGTACCCGGGGGAGGTAATCAAATCATGGAGGCCGGGCTTTCCCATGCTATTCTCATGATAGTGAATAAGTCTCATGACATCTGTTGGGTTTATCAAGGGTTTCTGCTTTTGCTTCTTCCTCATTTTTCTCTTGCCACCACCATGTAAGAAGTGCCTTTCACCTCCTGCCATGATTCGGAGGCCTTCCCAGCCATATACAACTATAAGTCCAATTAAGACTCTTTTGTTCCCAGTTTCAGATATGTCTTTATCAGTAGCATGAAAATGAACTAATACATGGGTGATAAGTAAGATGGTCAAACATCTTGGTTTGCATGTTTTCCTAGAGTGATTATCAATAGCATAACCTTTCTGTCTTGGTCTATTTTTGTGTTGCTATCAAGGAACACTTGAGGATGGATAATTTATAAAGAAAAAAACTTTATCTGACTCACAGTTCTGCAGGTTGTACAAGAAGTGTGGTGCTACTGAGAGGTGACAATGTGCTAGCAGCCCTCACTCGCTCTCTGCACCTCCTTGCCCTTGGCGTCCACTCTGGCTGTACTTAAGGAGCCTTTCAGCCCACCACTGCACTGTGGGAGCCCCTCTCTGGGCTGGTCAAGGCCGGAGCTGGCTCCCTCTGCTTGCAGGGAGGTGTGGAGGGAGAGGCATGGGCAGGAACCAGGTTTGTGTGTGGTGCTTGCGGCCAGCGTGAGTTCTGAGTGGGTGTGGTCTTAGCCAGCCCCACACTCCAGAGTGGCCAGCTGGCACCACCAGCCTCTGGGAGTGAGGGGCTTAGCACCAGAGCCAGGGGCTGCAGAGAGTGTGCTGGGTCACCCAGCACTGCCAGCCCACCCCTGCCACACTCGAATTCTCACCAGGCCTCAGCTGCTTCCCTCGGGGCAGGGTTCTGGACCTGCAGTCTGCCATGCCCAAGCAGCCCCCACCCCCGTGGGCTCCCGAGAGGCCCGGCCCAAGCTTCCCTGATGAGCACCACCCCCTGCTCCACTGCGCCTGGTCCCATCCACAGTCCAAGGGCTAAGGAGTGCTGCCATGTGGCCTGGGACTTGTGGGCAGCTCCGCCTGCTGCCCCAGCGCAGGATCCACTAGGTGAAGCCAGCTGGACTCCTGAGTCACGTGGTGACTTGGAGAATTTTTGTATCTAGCTAAAGGATTGTAAATGCACCAATCAGCACTCTGTGTCTAGCTCAGGGATTGTAAACACACCAATCAGCACTTTGTCAAAACAAACCATTCAGCTCTTTGTAAAATGGACCAATCAGGCCTCTCTGTAAAATAGACCAATTGCCTCTCTGTAAAATGGACCAATCAGCAGGATGTGGGTGGGGTCAGATAAGGGAATAAAGCCGACTGCCCGAGCAAGCAGTGGTAAGTCTCTGGGTTCCTCTTGCAGGCTATGGAAGCTTTGTTCTTAGCTCTTCACAGTAAATCTTGCTGCTGCTCACTCTTTAGGTCTGCATTGCCTTTATGAGCTGTAACACTCACCGAGAAGATCTGCAGCTTCACTCCTGAGGCCAGCGAGATCATGAACCCACTGGGAGGGATGAACAACTCCAGACAGGAGGAGGGAACAACTCCAGGCCAGACGTGCTGCCTTAAGAGCTGCTAACACCACGAAGGTCTGCAGCTTTACTCCTGAAGCCAGTGAGACCACGAACCCACCAGAAGGAAGAAAGTCCTAACACGTCCAAACATCAGAAGGAACAAACTCCAGATGCACAATCTTTAAGAGTTTTAACAGTCACCACGAGGGTCCACAGCTTCATTCTTTAAGTCAGCGAAAACAAGAACCCACCAATTCCAGACACACTACCATCTGCCTCTGATGAGGCCCTCAGGAGGCTCTTCCTCATAGCAGAAGGTGAATCACATGAAGTGAGAGAGAGAATAGGGAAAGGTACCAGTCTCTATTTAACAGTCAGTTCTTGTGGGAACTAATAGAGTAAGAGCTCACTCACTACTTGGAGCACTACACCAAGCCATTCATGAGTCATCTGCCTCCACGACTCAAACACCTCTCATTAGGCTCCCAGCTCCAACATTGAGAATCAAATTTCAACAAGATTTGGAGGGATCAAACAAGTCATATCCAAATTATAGCACTTTTATACCCAAAATCGTTCTGTTTTGAACAAGCTCTATGGTTAACCATACGTATTTATGCATGTGTCTCCCATAACATTCTATAGCTTAGCTGTGCAGAGGCACTTTTTTGTTGTTTTTCCTTTTGTAGGAACTTTATTGACTTGAATTGTAGGCACCATACAATGTCACTGAGTGCTGATGGGTAATGATCTTCATTTACAAGCATTCAAAGTCACAGAATATATTAACTCCCTCTCTAACACTATCCCTAGGCTTTCCCTAGAAAGTATCTCTTTTTAAAACAACTGTATTGATATATAATTGAAATATAAAATGTGTATATGTTTAACTTGTACAATGTGAAGCTTTGATATACATATACATTGTGAAATAATTACCATAATCAAGTTAATTGACATATCCATTACCTCTACATAGTTACCATTTTGTGTGTGTCTGTTATATGTGTTGTATGTGCCTGTTGAGAAGAATTAAAGATCTATCTTCTTAAAAAATTATAAATACACACTACAGTATTTTAACTGTCATCACCGTGGCAAAGTACTCTTAAACACTACCCAAATCAATCTCCATGTCAGATCAATAATGAAGAGTTTTTTGGTTGCTTTCATAAAATCCATTACCTACCTTTCCTGACATTTCTACTCTAAGTTTCCTTTGGAATAAAAAAATGCAACCTTTCCCTGTTCTCAGTGAAATGGTCCCCACTCCAAGACACCACTGATTGGAATAAACCAATAATAGATTGTCTTAAGAGGGACCCATAGCCAACCAGAGCCAATGAGATGTGGTAAGTCATCTGTGGGATTTTTGGGAAAGAGAAGTCTTCTGTATTTGAAATTTTGTCATTGTGATAATGTAAGCCTAGAGCAACAGGAAGTCTGACAGAGGAGGAACAACAGAGGATGGACTGCAAAGAGATGCTTTACACAACAGCATTTGAGTCCTGTATCCAACCAACTTTTTAAATAATATGAAGTAATAGATTAATTTTGTTTTAATCTAGTAGATCTCAATTGCAGATAATTTTGTCCCCCAGGGAATATTGGGACATGCTTGGAGACATTTTTTAATTTCACAACTGGGGATGTCAGTGGGGGGGCATTGAAGGAGGTTGTTATTGGTATCTAGTGGGTAATGATCAGGGATGCTGGTAAACTTCCTACAGTGCACAGGACAGGCCCACACAACAAAGAATTACTTGGCCTAAAATATCAATAGTGCTGAGGCTGACAAATTCCAGTTTAGATCACTTTGAGCTAAATTATCTGTCATTTACAAAATTAAAGATCCTACATAATACAAAGGCTCTCTATGAAGAAAAGTCCCATCTGCAAATCATTGACTCCATTAACTTTTTAGATTAAAAAATAATAAGTCAAATCACATCAATCCTATGTTCTAAAGCACCCAGTTGCTTCCCATCCTCTCTGTATAAAATCTAAAATACTTGTTATTGCCTGTATCAGGAATTGGCAAACTTGTTCTCCTTGCTGTTCCTTGCACATACAATCATAGTGCCTTCACACAAGCTATGCTTTTCACCTAAAATGTGCTTTCTTCTAATCTTTGAATAGCTAGTTTCCTTCACCTTTTAAAGTAAGTCTTCTCTTATTATCACATCTGAAACCATGACCCCTATCCTCATGCAGTGCTTTCTTTCTCCTCTAGTTCTCATCACCAGTGGAGCCATGGAACCACATACTATTTCACTGGTTTCTTTCCCACCTCCTCTCAATAGAATGTAACCTTCATGAGAGAAGATACTGTTTCTTTCACTGCTGCATCCACAACAATGCCTGGCATAAAATATGTACCCCATGAGCATTTTATTTGCATGAATGGATTGTTATTTATATTTTTCAAACTTCCTATTTATTTTGGTCTTCATCTCAAATAACATTTTGAGGCTCCACATGATTGGGAGCTGGTTGTTGATTCTGCTCCCTTCAGAGTTTCTTTAACCTCTAATATTTTGTACACTGTTCCACAACACGACTGCTGCATAAATCTCCTCTCTGCTAATGGTGAGACTCTTCGGTCTAGCTGAGCTGCATTCAGTATCATTTTAACCATTAATAAACTTCCATAACTCTGAAGCTAAGGTGATCCTCCTTGTGTATTATAAGAGAACAGTGATGCCCCAGCCTGCTGCCCTTACTGTGTCTGCTGGGTTAGTTTTTAGATGCTCACAGCTGCACTACATTTTTCAGAAAATTATCCTCAACTGATGGCAATCATCTTGGTAAGAAAATTATGCCCAAGGAAGTTGCCAATAACTATTATTAATAACTAGTAAAAAACAAATAGAAAAGGTTAGGCTTTTTGCCTCAGGGAGATGATTCTAAGGTGCAGTTTAAGCTTTACTGCCCTTTTTCTCTGGCTCAGGCCAGGCAGTCGTTTTCTAAGATCATATCCTTGTTAATCCCTTTTCCTTTCCTATACTGCTTCACTCTCTATTCAGATATTTTCTGATGAGCACCCCCTAGTAAACCATATACACTTAAATTTTCATCTCCAATTCTGCTTCCAGGAAAATTTTTCTGCTTTACTAAATCTATCAACTCTTACACAATACCCAAAATAAATAGGTGCACCCAAATCTATTCTAACAAACACAAAATCATAGCATTATTATACGATTGGATATAAAAACCTGTTTTAGAGCACAAAGTAATATTCCTTCCATCTACTGATAACTTTCTTCTGTATTGTAGTAGCATCAAAGGTTGATTAAATTATCAAATGAATTATTTTCTATTTATCAATATGCAGCTTGTGCTCCCATGAACAGATTTGACTACTCAAATGAATGCATATTTAAAATTCAGTTTAATAATATAGATGCAGATGTATGTATACAAAAATATCTTTATATACGAGTAGGTAATATAACACTTTTTTTTTTTTTCTGAAAGGCTGCAGAAGCAGTGACACCCCTGGAGTAATAAGCACACCTATTCACTAGATCTTAGTTTCTAATATCATTTTCCGATTAAATGAATCAGGGCTTCACAAAGAAATGACAGATTCTAAGACTGAGGACAAGATGAGTCTGAACCATTTTGTAGTGCAGAAGGTAAAATGACAACAATAAAAACAAAAAACCCATGAACAATGGTGGGGGTATATCTAATTAGCACATGAGCCAACCAAAGGACTGCCAAATGGCCAAAGATGGAACAACTTGAACAACGAAGTAAATAATGTTATATCAGATTAGATCCCAAATAATATGAATGTGAACTCATACTGATATAAAAACACAAACAAATTTGAGAGAATAGACAAATATCCTCTGCAGAAGAACTTCAAATATATTATATAGATACTCCATATTCAAGGTAGTGGAGCATAACTTCTACCTCTTAAGTGTGGGATATGCATAGTGACTTTGTTCCAAATGCACAATACGGTAAAAGAGAAAAAATAAGTTGACATGGAGAAAGCTGTCAAACTCCACCTCAGCCAGATAATCAAGGTTAACACCAGCATGGATGCCACGTAGATATTATGTTAACTTTATGTGATACAATGAGAATGATGCTTATTCTCTGTGGTCTTCCTCCCCAAAAGCCCTTAACTCTAGTCACATGAGAAAAACATCAGAAAAAGCCCAATGAAGGGACAGTCTACAAAGTATCTGACTCTTCAAAGCTGTCAAAGACATAAAAATGAAGAAAGTTTGAGAGATTGTCACAGCCAATAGGAGTCTTAAGACATAACAACTAAATGTAATGTTGTGATCTGATGAAATTCTAAGACAGAAAAAGACCACTAGGTCAAGCCTAAAGATGGATGAATAAAATATGGATCACAGTTAATAATAATGTATCAATTTTGATTTATTAATTGCGACATGCAGATAATGTTAAAATAAAATGTTATTTATTGAGGAAACTTGGTGTGAGGTACGCAGGAATCCTCTGTACTGTCTTCACGACCTTTATGCAAGTCTAAAATTATATAAATACAAATTTATTTAAAATCTAAAATTTTAAATTTAGAATTGCAACTTAAAATTCTATTGTTCAAGGACTTTTTTCAAGAGAATGCCTAATTCACATTAGAATACTATGAATATCATTTTAATTATTACTGAAGGAAACCACTTTGAAACTTCCAAAAGAATATTAATATTTTATATGCCCAAAGATTTTAAAGTTAAAATATTTTGTCATTAGCGATATTAAAAGAATTTTCATCAAAGTGAAATTATTAATGTTTTCAATAATGCTTTGGCATTATTTTTTATAATATGTATCACGTTTGGTTAAGAACTGAAATATTTATAATGACATTACAATGAATTCATAACATTCTATGACTGTAGAAGCTTTCCATTGATTTTTAACTTACTTAACCTAAGAATTTTTTGTATTTTATAGGGAATAGAATTTGGTGGAATGAGCACTAACCTTTCTTTGGCATTTGTGCTCCACTGTGCATTAACTAGTCTAGGGTCTCATATTTGTCTTCCAATTCCTTCCCACCACACTCTAGGAAACCCATAGTTTAACTAATTGAGAGACAGAGAGACTCACTGACTATAATGCATCCCCACTGAAACATCAGTAACTGAGAAAAAACAGAGTCTTCATCTGTGGTACTCACTCTTTTATTCCCAGAACCTAGAACTATGACAGGAAAATAGAGGATCCTCATCAAATAAGTATTGAATAAATGTATGAGAATATATGACTTTGTCTAATATAACACAATTACTCAGAATAAAATCCAACGTTATTACTGCTGCTTACAAGGTCCGATCATGAGCTCATGGCAGGTGTACTCTATACTGCCCTGAAGGAGAAGTCTTAAAGGAAAAGTATCTGCCAAGAGTCCATGGCCACCAAATGCAGGGTACTGAACATAGTAGGTATAAAATCTTTGAATTTTCAATGAGTTTATCAATGGGCCACAAATAAAAGAGAAATTTAGGCAAATTGGGAAAAGGGTTTAGATTTTCTTCAATTTCACTTTCATGAGTAAATTACTTTGCTCAGAGGAATTATGTAAATGAAAGCTCTGATTTGATAATATATGCAAACTTTTATTTTTCAGGAGTTGTTCAGATTCATTTATTGCATACTTTTCCTATTTACCAGATTGTATAGTTTTTATGCTGGTTGTAACACAAGAAAAAAGTAATAAAGCACCATGCTGTCAAGTGACTACATTTATAAATAGCTTAAAGAGAAACATAAATAGAAACCCAAAGGCAGACATATTTTGAAGCAATGCTATATTATTACCAATGGATACAAAGAAGAGACAGCTTCTCTGACACACATTAAGCCATAAAAACATGAGTCCTGTCTGGAAATTCCATTTTATTATGCAATATATTTCTAGGGAAAGTGGGAAGTTGATAAATATAGAGTCTACATATGAGTGCTATATAAATGGAATTTGCATTACTGTGAAATCATTGTTTTAGTACTTTTCTACTTAAAAAATCATAAAACAAAAATATACCATCTAAAGTTATTTTTAAAATTTCTGAAATTTATTTTTATTTTTGAGTTTAATCTCTTCTAAAGGCCTTTTAAATAAGTACATGAGAATATAATTCATTGCTCTACAAATGCTAAGCTAATGTATTGTCAGTGACAGTGGTATTTTTAATTTTTTTGGAAGTAATATTTATAAATTATTCAGATAATAACTTATTTTTCAACTCACATTAAGGTTGAATGTGTAGGCTAGATGTCCAACTGAAAAGATTTATCTAAGTCAAAATAGATACCTTAATGCTTAAACCTTTCATGATTTTTTTTGAGGGAGGCAGGGGGTATAGCCTTCTTTACAATTGTTTGCACCTGCCAAAGGGAATTCTCTTCACTGATCTTTCTGCATTAAAAGCCAATATGGTCAGTCCCTAGCTTCCTATATTTTTGCCTCCTTTTATTAAAGTTAACCCAAGGACTCAAATGAATGAAGATGGTTCTAAATGCTGCTATCCTGCCCAGCTAACTTCACATTGTTGGTGACAGAAAGCACAGAATGCAAGAAGCAAAACCTTCAAGACTGTCATGCCCATGGATATTAAACAGGCCTTTGTTTCCCCACCTTCACAACTGTTAATTTTGTCCCCATCAACTCACAAATAAATTCTGGTGGCATCCAAAGGAAAACTTTTTTGCTTTTGCTTGGCTGAAAACAAAGGAGGCATGTTTGGACACATAATATAACCCANCATAACAACTAAATGTAATGTTGTGATCTGATGAAATTCTAAGACAGAAAAAGACCACTAGGTCAAGCCTAAAGATGGATGAATAAAATATGGATCACAGTTAATAATAATGTATCAATTTTGATTTATTAATTGCGACATGCAGATAATGTTAAAATAAAATGTTATTTATTGAGGAAACTTGGTGTGAGGTACGCAGGAATCCTCTGTACTGTCTTCACGACCTTTATGCAAGTCTAAAATTATATAAATACAAATTTATTTAAAATCTAAAATTTTAAATTTAGAATTGCAACTTAAAATTCTATTGTTCAAGGACTTTTTTCAAGAGAATGCCTAATTCACATTAGAATACTATGAATATCATTTTAATTATTACTGAAGGAAACCACTTTGAAACTTCCAAAAGAATATTAATATTTTATATGCCCAAAGATTTTAAAGTTAAAATATTTTGTCATTAGCGATATTAAAAGAATTTTCATCAAAGTGAAATTATTAATGTTTTCAATAATGCTTTGGCATTATTTTTTATAATATGTATCACGTTTGGTTAAGAACTGAAATATTTATAATGACATTACAATGAATTCATAACATTCTATGACTGTAGAAGCTTTCCATTGATTTTAACTTACTTAACCTAAGAATTTTTTGTATTTTATAGGGAATAGAATTTGGTGGAATGAGCACTAACCTTTCTTTGGCATTTGTGCTCCACTGTGCATTAACTAGTCTAGGGTCTCATATTTGTCTTCCAATTCCTTCCCACCACACTCTAGGAAACCCATAGTTTAACTAATTGAGAGACAGAGAGACTCACTGACTATAATGCATCCCCACTGAAACATCAGTAACTGAGAAAAAACAGAGTCTTCATCTGTGGTACTCACTCTTTTATTCCCAGAACCTAGAACTATGACAGGAAAATAGAGGATCCTCATCAAATAAGTATTGAATAAATGTATGAGAATATATGACTTTGTCTAATATAACACAATTACTCAGAATAAAATCCAACGTTATTACTGCTGCTTACAAGGTCCGATCATGAGCTCATGGCAGGTGTACTCTATACTGCCCTGAAGGAGAAGTCTTAAAGGAAAAGTATCTGCCAAGAGTCCATGGCCACCAAATGCAGGGTACTGAACATAGTAGGTATAAAATCTTTGAATTTTCAATGAGTTTATCAATGGGCCACAAATAAAAGAGAAATTTAGGCAAATTGGGAAAAGGGTTTAGATTTTCTTCAATTTCACTTTCATGAGTAAATTACTTTGCTCAGAGGAATTATGTAAATGAAAGCTCTGATTTGATAATATATGCAAACTTTTATTTTCAGGAGTTGTTCAGATTCATTTATTGCATACTTTTCCTATTTACCAGATTGTATAGTTTTATGCTGGTTGTAACACAAGAAAAAAGTAATAAAGCACCATGCTGTCAAGTGACTACATTTATAAATAGCTTAAAGAGAAACATAAATAGAAACCCAAAGGCAGACATATTTTGAAGCAATGCTATATTATTACCAATGGATACAAAGAAGAGACAGCTTCTCTGACACACATTAAGCCATAAAACATGAGTCCTGTCTGGAAATTCCATTTTATTATGCAATATATTTCTAGGGAAAGTGGGAAGTTGATAAATATAGAGTCTACATATGAGTGCTATATAAATGGAATTTGCATTACTGTGAAATCATTGTTTTAGTACTTTTCTACTTAAAAAATCATAAAACAAAATATACCATCTAAAGTTATTTTAAAATTTCTGAAATTTATTTTATTTTGAGTTTAATCTCTTCTAAAGGCCTTTTAAATAAGTACATGAGAATATAATTCATTGCTCTACAAATGCTAAGCTAATGTATTGTCAGTGACAGTGGTATTTTAATTTTTTTGGAAGTAATATTTATAAATTATTCAGATAATAACTTATTTTCAACTCACATTAAGGTTGAATGTGTAGGCTAGATGTCCAACTGAAAAGATTTATCTAAGTCAAAATAGATACCTTAATGCTTAAACCTTTCATGATTTTTTTTGAGGGAGGCAGGGGTATAGCCTTCTTTACAATTGTTTGCACCTGCCAAAGGGAATTCTCTTCACTGATCTTTCTGCATTAAAAGCCAATATGGTCAGTCCCTAGCTTCCTATATTTTGCCTCCTTTTATTAAAGTTAACCCAAGGACTCAAATGAATGAAGATGGTTCTAAATGCTGCTATCCTGCCCAGCTAACTTCACATTGTTGGTGACAGAAAGCACAGAATGCAAGAAGCAAAACCTTCAAGACTGTCATGCCCATGGATATTAAACAGGCCTTTGTTTCCCCACCTTCACAACTGTTAATTTTGTCCCCATCAACTCACAAATAAATTCTGGTGGCATCCAAAGGAAAACTTTTTTGCTTTTGCTTGGCTGAAAACAAAGGAGGCATGTTTGGACACATAATATAACCCACAATCTTGAAAAAAAAAAAAAAAAAGTTGATAGACCAGATGGCTGAATCTACAAAAGAATACAGAGGTGTACTGAATTCAGCAAAAAGGCTTCTCATAGTGCTAAACATTGCAGGAAGAGGCAGAGAGGGATGTGCTTAGCAGCCATCTACTTACGCACATACTGTGAAGCTCTTTTTCTGTACCAGGCACTGCATTAGGGCTGGAAACATTGGAGATTCCATTCTCTTATAGAGTTCATATTCTAGTGGGGAAAATGTAGGAAAATGACTAACAACAGTTAGTTAACAGAACTTGAGAATGACAGTAAGAAGACAATAGTAATGTCAGAAATAAAAACTGTCATTTTTGAGTGTCTGCCTTGTCAAGCATTGTGTCACATTTTCAATCTTATTGATCTCACATCAAACATTGGAGACAATTATGTACGAATGAGACAAGGACATAAGAAAAGTTAAATAGTTTACCAAAGATATGGCAAGTAGTCAGTGGTGGAGTCAGGGTTTGAATCTTGGTCTGTTTGTCTAAAACCCAGGCCTTTTACTTTCTTATATTGCCTTTCAAAATAGCCAACAATTTAAGGCGGAAAATAAACCCCTTCCTAAAAAATAAAACATAATTTTCTTTTCTAGAAATACAATATCTAGAGGCAGGATGACATTTATACACTATGAGACTTAATAGCATTGTGGTTAATAGCAAAAATTCTGTAGTCAGACATTCTGAGCTCTAGCTCCACCACTAATTAGCTGTTCCATCATGGGCCAATTACCCCTTCTTTGCCTCTTTTTTTCTCATCTGTGAAAGGATTACAACAGTACTTCTTTCTTTGGCTCCTTATGAAGATTAATTGATACATGTATAGTGCTGATAACAGTGCCTAACTATAAGCCATCAATTAATGTTAGCTATTCTTATTGTTATAGCTGTACTTTCTGGACTGAAAGGAACAGACTGAAGTGGACACCTAACTTTTTTTTTTTTTTTTTTTTTACAATAAGTAACGGAAACTTATTCTTTTTTTTTATACTTTAAGTTCTAGGGTACATGTGCACAACGTGCAGGTTTGATCCATATGTATACATGTGCCATGTTGGTGTGCTGCACCCATTAACTCATCATTTACATTAGGTATATCTCCTAATGCTATCCCTACCCCCACCCCTTCCCCACAATAGGACCCAGTGTGTGATGCTCCCCTTTCTGTGTCCAGTGATCTCATTGTTCAATTCCCACCTATGAGTGAGAACATGCGGTATTTGGTTTTCTGTTCTTGCGATAGTTTGCTGAGAATGATGGTTTCCAGCTGCATCCATGTCCCTACAAAGGAAACGACCTAACTTTTTTTTTTTTTTTTTTTTTTTTTTTTTTTTTTTTNTATACATGTGCCATGTTGGTGTGCTGCACCCATTAACTCATCATTTACATTAGGTATATCTCCTAATGCTATCCCTACCCCACCCCTTCCCCACAATAGGACCCAGTGTGTGATGCTCCCCTTTCTGTGTCCAGTGATCTCATTGTTCAATTCCCACCTATGAGTGAGAACATGCGGTATTTGGTTTTCTGTTCTTGCGATAGTTTGCTGAGAATGATGGTTTCCAGCTGCATCCATGTCCCTACAAAGGAAACGACCTAACTTTTTTTTTTTTTTTTTTTTATTATACTTTAAGTTCTAGGGTACATGTGCATAACGTGCAGGTTTGTTACATATGTATACTTATGCCATGTTGGTGTGCTGCACCCATCAACTCGTCAGCACCCATCAATTCATCATTTATATCTTGTATAACTCCCCAATGCAATAATAATCCCATCTCTCTCCAAAAATTTCAGTTTCCCATATTTCTATGTTTCTTCCACTCCCAATAAATATTGGTTATTCATCTCTATGTCCCTTTCTCCTTCATTTCAGTGGCTTCCCTATACTTTTTAATCTTCCATTCTTATTCTCCTCCTATTATATTCTTTAATATAATATAAATCTTACATTTTCACTCTTTATTTTTCCTTTGTCTCCACTTCAAACTTGAAGTGAAATTCCATTTCAAAGTTGAGTTATGATTTATAGTATAATTTTACATAAGTTTTCTTACATTGACCCTACTCTACAACTCCTGATGATCAATAAGTATTTTATAATGTTACTTTTCTGCCTTTTTTGAGATGCTAGTGCAGTATTTAGTGCAGCATTTTGCACACAGGAAAACAATGCACATTTGTTGATTAGGTGAATGAGTCTTTTCCACCAACATTTTGCAAATTTACATCCCCTATTGAAGGTGAAGAAGAGTAGGATTGTCCTTGTTTCCTACTTTCTTTTTTTTTGTCTTTCCATTTACTTTTGGATTCAGCCCTTTTCTGTAAGAGCCTTAGTGTATTGTATTATGTTATGTCATATCAAATCATATATACTGTATGTTCTCTCGTTTTAGAACACATTTACTTTGATTTCTATGAACCATTTCCACCTTCAAATATCTCTTTTTTAACTGTCATTTGGATATGTTACAAATGAACATAAACAGTTTCCAAACTTTAAGCCAGTGCCAAGGTGGAGTGGGTTCTTCTGACCACTACATTGTTATAAACAAAACTCACACCGTAATTTTCCCTCAAATTACATCACAGGATTTTATATCCAAAGCATGAATATCTTTGGATAAAAGAGGCCACCAGAAGTGAAAATAGATGTAGGAAAATTATATATTTTACTTTGTAAGGTTTATATTCAGCACATTCTGAGCCAACATCTACCTCTTAGATGTAGTCACACATTTCTATGGATCTTTAATGGCTGCATATCCAAGCACAAAATACTTTGAAACAATTAATTTATCATCAAAACCCTTTGAAATTCCATAGAAATGAACAGTTCTTAATTCAAATGCAATCAGCCCATGATAATTTTACTTTAAAAATGGAATAAAAGTATATGTAATGTACCATCTAGGTGATTTACACTACTACAAGGAGAACATCTTCCTCCAAAATCAACGTGAAAATCTTCTCTATAACTAAAGCCATTCTTAAATGTTGGCTTCAATATGCCACTCTATGAGTATTAACTGTCATCTCAGTGCTATCCCAGGAAAGCCGTGAGGTGAAAACAAAGAAACAAACAGAAAAAAAAACAGCAGAATCTCCCCAATTTGTCTTCTGGCTTGACACTTGAAGCATGGCTCTCAGAGCAGAAGCAGAAACATCTGTTTTGGACAAGCACATCTCAAACTTGAGTATGCTTATGATTTAACCTTGATTCAAGAGGGGTGGGCTGAAATTTTATGTTTCTTACAAGCTCCCAGGTGGTACTAAGGCTGCTACTCCATGGTCCACACTTTGATTAGCAAAGGTTCTAGAAAATCAAGATTGACTACTGTTTATATTGTACCTTAACATCCTACACATAACGATATTATTTTATGACAGTATGACTTCAATAAGTATATTTGTGAAGTACTTTGAAAATAGCAAATATTTATTGAACACACATTTATGAAATAAAATTTGAAAGTAAAAACTTTTTATAAAAGGAAAGAGTTAAATAACTGATAAAACTTTCTGAAGCGTAAAAGTCTCTGTGGAAAAGTCAGAGAAATTTTATCAAATTATTGAAAGGAAATATATGTATTCACTGAAAAATAACACCCATGTTGATACCATGATTTAATACAGTGTTTCACTTGATGGCCACATCCTGCTTATGATTAAATTTTTAAAATAAATTTTGAAGACTTTGAAAAGAAACACTTGCTTTTAATTGTGTATGAACAATCTAAATTCTCTTTTCATAAGGGAAAATGGGAAAATCAAGATGTCCGGCAGTTATTAAATTGTCATAAATTTTGACATCTCTGTCTTAGTACATTAAGAATGTGCAATTGTTTTGACAATTCTATTCCCTACTCTGAATAAAATAGTTGTTTTACTACCCGATTGATTTAATATCTGGGAGGTGTGGCATATCCTGCTGGGCAACATTTTGGAAAATGAGATGTCATTGTGTCAATAAAATTTCTGCAACACATGCATATAAAGGACATTTGAGTGCTTTTAGAGCTGCAGGAGTCCCTGGAAATCGTGTGGTACCTTTTCTTCATTTTAGGAAGCAAAACAATCAAATATCCAATAAAGCAAGGTGATTTATTCAGAGTCCCACCCAACTAGTTAGTAACAGAGCTAAGACTAAATTTCCATAATACATTGACTGTAAAAAGAAATAATTCTAATGGCAAGTTAGCAAATAAAGAATGATGTATTCATTTGAAGGAATACATCTTTAAAAATTAGAGATATAGGAATCAATTTGAAAGTTGAAATCTGAAATTCAATACATATAATTGAAATATAATAATTATTTTCCTTGTTTCGAGTGTCATAGTTAAAATAATGTTCACATTATGACAAATCTGGATCCTCATCTGCCTCTCATAGCAGGAAATTCAGTCTTTCCTCAATATCTAAAGCTATTCATAAGGACCCCAGCCTTGCTTGCCCTAGCTTGTTGAATGTGTCCTTCTCTTTAATGGCCTGCTAGCATGGTCAGAGACTGTGAACTCAGGTGGACTTCATTAAGTCAAGTTTATGCAATGGTTGGCGTTCTCACAGCCTTTCTTTGTGGGTCAATGTTCTCCAGTTCAGAAATCACTCCCATGGCTAAAGTTCAGAGCCGTTCAGATATCTGGTACAAGGCCATAAGCAACAGAAATTGCCACAAAGCTGAACTTCTGTTAGACAGAAATAAATGAATGCCCAGAAGTCAAGTTGGCCGTAAGGTCAATTTTTTTTAATGCAGACGCTCATTCTTTGGAGAAGGATTCCTCCCTGTATTAGGTTCATTTAGGAGGTCCATAACAAAAAGAAATGCCTTAAGTCTTAACTATGATAGATTTTAAAGAACGGATTTTTAAATTTGCTTGCTTTTCAGTTTTTCAAGCTTACCACAATCACAGGTCTGAGTATTTTCCAGCATAAATCATTTATTGTGCTCAAATTCAACCCTCTCTAAGACAATTGTCGAGTGCAAATGACGGGTCCAGAATGTTTTTTTCATACTAGACTTGTCTTATGGACATGGGGCATGCTTGCTGCCCTTGCCTGCTGGCAAACCTCGATGGGCCCCATCCCGGTATTCACGGTATTTTAATAATTCTCAGTCTCAGGAAGAAAGGCTATGGTTCCACTTTGTATAAAATGGGAAGTCTTTTTGGCTCATTGGCAAAATTTTGGCTGCAAATACTCTTGACATGGGGTACTGCCTAAAACTACACACTACCAGCATGTGAATTCTAGGCTCCTGACGTTCCCAAGCATCCTGACAAACCCTTTTCACAAAAGCATAAATATATTTTCTTTACATCTGTCTATATAACTGAAAGAATGGGAAAATCTGTTTCAACAGTGAAAAGATGTATATTTGAACAAATTGCATTATTACTAACTTTTACTTATCAGTACCAAACCTTGAAAAAAATAATTTAACATTTTGTGCTCATTGAAAATAGATGCAGGCAAGCATATGGCTATAGATAATTCTTTAGAAAGCTAAAAATACATTTAAATGGTCCATAAGCAGAAGGAATCCAGTATATAGCAAAGATGAATATATGACTACTATAAAGTAGATTTTTTTGTGTCCTTATATGATGATTAACTGATTCATATGTTTAACAAAGGTTTTTAAGCATGTACCCTATAATCGAAAATATTTTAAACTTCTCTATGTGTATACTTAAGTTATTTATAATTATTTAAGTTGTTCTAAATATTTTAAATTCTCATTATTATCTTTATGCAATTTAGGAAAGCCAGGCTCATTGACTTTGTGTAATAAAGCAGAAAGTGCAATACTGTACCTTCAAACTTTTCAAAATTGTTAAAACCTCAAAATATTTTCATATTTCATCCAATGATTATATGCAAAAATGTATATATCTGGCATCAGGCTTGTAACACTTTTCACCAAAGACTTCAGACCTTAAAAAACTGGACTGTTATTCATGATTTTACTCATAAAGTAAGTATTTATTATCAACTATTGTTGAGCTCTGATCGAATTGCTGCTATACAACTTTGAGTAGACACATGCAGGTATTTAAACTGAAGTTCAGAGACTCAGGAACTGCCTAGATCTCATTGAATTGTATATCTCAGTGTTCTTTAGGAATTGCCGTATGTCTTATGCGATTTTAAAACTAATCATAAATATTCAACAATTTTATATGGATTTTTGTTTGTTCATTTTTCTCCAAAAATGCTATAATAGTTATATCTGGCAGGAGCATAATTACGTAGACAAATATTAGAGATAATTTAAAAGATACCTTGAACAATATTTAGGGACCCAAAACATCAACTGAATAAGGTTAGACTTTACCCTCTAGCAAATAAGGAAACTCATTTCTTTACATGGGTTAAGCAAATGGCTTTATATTCACAATGACTAAGAGGAAGTTCCAACTAGAGTCAGAGAAAATTGTTAGAAGTTTATAACATACAAGAGGAATGCTGATTAGGGCCTGACCTGGGTGATAATGGAAGAGATAAACAAAAAGTAATGGATATGAAAGATCTTCTTGCTTAGATCTACATTCCTTTTAGCTCCCCTGCTCAGCTCTGGAAGGCAGAGGACTGACCCTTACAGGCACCAATTCCTGAGCTCCTATGTCACTGGACTCCCAACTGTGTTAAATCAACAGAAGAATAAACGTCTTTCCTCTTGCACTGGCGTCTCCAACAGGAGCAGCTTGTCTTTTATGGCTCCAGCCTCCACTGAACAAGCCTGTTGTGATGCCAGCTTCTGCCTGGGAACCCAGTCCTGAACTACCATAACTCTGCCTTCTTCCTTTGTCCTCTGGTCTAGGAATGAAAGTAACTTCCTGTTGCTCCTAATCTCTAGGTTCCCTCGCTCTCTGGTTGGCTTCTCAGCATTTTCCTTTAGCTTATGAAGAATTTTCTGCTTTGAATGCCCTCTATTTTTAAGACTATGAATGACAAATGATGTTTTTGTTTGTTTTCCTGAATGAATTCTGACTGAGATAACATATACAATATATTTAGTATTTCTGGATTAATAAAGTCATGTGTTAAGGAGGTATACATTTAAATCGAGAACACAGATACATTCTGTCAAAAACAGCTGCAAGTATATTATTCTAGGTTTTGTACATCAGATTCTCTTGCGTCCCGCTCTTTTGGCCAAGAAACAGAAACCCATTCCTAGTAGCTTGAGCCACAAAACTTGTGGGTGGCAGGGTGGCTAATTTAAAAGAAAAATAGGAAGTTCAGAAATAAAGCTAACAACTTGAAACTGTAACATCATGCATTCATTTCTTAGGGCTGCTGTAACACAGTGCCACAAACTGAGTGGCTTGAAACAAGAGAAAAGTATTCTCATAGTTCTGGATGCAAGAAGTCTGAAATCAAGGTGTTGGCAGGGCCATACTTCCTCTGGATTCTTCAAAGGAGAATCTATTCCACTGCTATCTCCCTGCTTCTGATGGTGACTAGCAGTTGTTGGTGTTCCTTAGCTTGTAGAGGCATCATTCCAATCTCTGCCTCTTTCTTTCAGTGGTAGTCGCTCTGGGTATCTCAGTGAGCACATTTCCTTCTTATAGAGACATCAGTTATTGGACTAGAACCCACCCAAAACCAGGATGACGTTGTCTTAACCTGATTACATCTGCAAAAACCTTATTCCCAAATAAGGTCACATTCTGGGATCCAGTGGAATGAACGTGGGGGAGGACACAATTCACCCAATGCACATTAGAAACTAAGGTTACATTTGCATTGCAATGAATCCCAGTAATTGAAGGTAATCGGAGACAGTCTTTTCCACGAAAGCTTAATATGACAAATACAATTGATATGTTTTGGCTCTGTGTCCCCACCCAAATCTCATGTTGAATTGTAATTTCCACTTGCTGATGGTGGGGCCTGGTGGGAGGCGATTGGATCATGGGGGTGGTTTCTAATGGTTTAGCACCATCCCCCTAATGCTGTCTCATGATAGAGCTCTCAGGAGAGCTGGTTGTTTCAAAGTGTGTGGCACTTTCCCCTACATGCTCTCTGTCCCTTCTGCCACCATGTGAAGAAGGTCCTTGTTTCCCCTTCACTTTCTGCCATGATGGTAAGTTTCCTGAGACCTCCCAGCTGTCATTTCTGTTAAACCTGTGGAGTTGTGAGTTAACTAAACATCCTTTCTTCATAAATTACCCAGTCTCAGGCAGTTCTTTATGGCAGCGTGCAAATGGACTAATACAACAACTGCAAATAAGTACACTTACTCAATCAGCTGAAAGCTATTTGTTGAACATTTCAATAGTGTAATTATGTACTAGATATTAAAATTCATTTTGGATATTAAACATGGTCCCTATATTTAAAATAAAAGTATCAATGAAGTTTTCAAAGAACAAAAGTGTTTATCTTAGATATATTTACCTCATACTTATCTACTGTGAAGCTTGGGGTTACAAATATTAAATGAAACTTTTAAATTTCCAATTAACCTAGTTTCAAATTCCTTATATTAAATAGTCTATAAGTACATCTGAAATGGGCAACAGAGTAAAGTTCTCTTAATGTTTATTTTTCTGAATAGTGTCTGTTCTCACTTTAAAGTAATACTGATTTCTTCCCAAAGTTGCCTTTGGTTTTCAAAAATGGCTTAGATAACTGTATTAAATATTAGAAGTGTGCTTAGCCTCTTAATCTCTGAACAACATTTCATTTTTGATGTTATTATTTTAAACAAAATGAAGAAAATATTTTAAAATACATTAAAATGTTTCAAGTAATCTAGAATTAAATCTTCATGTTAATATCTTAAAGTAATTTAAAACTGTTAAATTTGTGCAGTTTCTAAGTTTTTTGCTCAAATTTTCCTTTTAGTGTAAGTATGTTCATTTATAATTATGGATATTTTGACATTATTGATCCATCCTTACATGATAAGAGTTGTAAAAGTACAATAATAAAACTATACTGGTCTGTCCTCAACCTCTGTTATTGTATTTATCACTTTAAAAATACATATTCCAAGAATTTGTTCGCAAAAGCAGTGATTACACTAAACATCTGTATTTAGATCTATACATCCAGAGATGAACACTTTTTGTTTTTCTGAGCACTTTTTTCTGGGCAACCTCAGGGTTACTTTAAGAGAGGGAAATTTGGACACAAAAACAAAGACACATAGGAGTGAAATCCATGTGAAGACAAAGGCAGAGATTGGAGTGATTTATCTACAAGTCAAGGAATGCCAGAACATAGAAAAGGCAAGGAAGGATTGTTCCCTAATGCCTTCGGAGGAAGCATGACCCTGCCAACACCTTGATTTTGGATTTCTAGCTTCTAAAACTGTGGAAAAAAATTAATTTATATTGTTCTAATTCACTGTACTGCAGTCTTAGCACACTAATGCATGCTCATAGGTATTTACACAGGAGAAAAAAAGACATACGTGCACACAAAGTCTGGAACACAAATGTGCTTAGCAACTTTATTTGTAATAGCCAAAAACTGGAAACGAGCAATGTCTACTCATATGCAAATAAATAGCAATTTTTTGCTATGACCACACAACAGAATACTACTCAGAAATAAAAGAATAAATAAACTATTGAGACATCCAGTATCAATGATCTTAAAACAATTATGCTGAGTGTAAAAAGTTAAAAATTAAAGAGTACATACTATATGGTCCCATTTACACAAAACTTTGTACAATCCAAAATCATCTGTCATGATAGAAAACAGATCAGTTGTAGCCTAGGGATGCACAGGGAGTGTAGGGAGGGATAGGAGGAAATAATACAAAGGGACATGAATAAATTTTTGTGGGTGATGAAAAAAGTTCATTATCTTGATTTGTGGTGATGGTTTCATGGCTGTATACATATGTCAGAGCTCATTAAATTATACACTTTAAAATGTGCTGTTTATTGTGTATCAATTATATTGCAATAAAGCTGAAAAAATTGAATTCATTGGGATGAATGCCATGAGAAAGAAAATCCCTGAGATATTTTGGGGATGTGCTGGGAAGGCACTTAATCCAGGCTAATGCTTGGAGGCATAAAAATGATACTCAAAGAAGACACTGCAACGTAACATCAAAGGAGGAACAAAACTTTTCTGGAAAAGTGGAACTTGTTAGTTGAGAGGGAATCGTACCATGAGAAAGCAAAATGTACAAAGACACAGAGGGAGATAACTTCGGAAGCCTTCCACAATATGAAATACTTCATGAAGGCTGAAGACATCTGATAGGAGAGAGGTTAGGACAGATGAAATTAAAGGGGGAAGCAAGAAGAATGTACATCTGAGACCTACATTCCATTTTAATAAGCTTAAATTTTCTCTTGAAAACTATGGGGAGCTTCTGGGTGCATTTAAACATGACATGCCCTCTCTATACTACTTCTTTAAAACAGTTCTGACTAGAGAACTTCGAAGAACTGGCTTATTAGTCAGATGTAATACAGGCATTTCTGAGAAAGAAATGTCAAAAAATTCTGTCATCAATTATAACTCAATGTCATTTATTCTTACCACAGTTCTTTGAAATAATTGCCTTTGTTTATAGAACATTCTACTGTAGACTTGGAGTCATTCTTTCAGTAATATAAACATTAGCTGGTATCACATTACAAAGAATGATTCTTTTTTTAATTTAGAAGAATTGTCTGTAGTCTGGTTTTTAAATTAAAGACATTGTTTCTTTTAATTTTAAATCTTAAATGCCTCTTACATTATTACAAACCTCCTACCTTTTAGTCTCAATGAGAAGAAAACAATAGAATAGTATAGAAGAATAATGTTTTTTATAACCCATTATATTCACAATCATGCTAATCTCTCCCTCTACCTGTCTCACCCTATTATATTTAATACTAATAACTGTTATATGTCCTTCCTTATCCACAAAACCATGTAAACAAATATACTTGTACCTAGAGGATTCTGGTACCACTTCCAATTATAAAAATTATGTTATACATATATATGCAACTTGTTTTTCTCACTTAGCAATACATCATGGGCATTGCTCTGCGATGTGTTTCTGCTTTTAAAATAAAAATAATACATAAAATATCCATATCCTGTTTTATGTAAGAGTTATATGCAATCCTGACTTTTCAATAGTTAAATCTGAAGATTCTCCCCAGATGTGGCACTTTTTTATCACATGCAATACCAGCTAACTTCATATGGGGAAGTCCAAACAAAATCTTTATTTCGGATATTCTGAAAACAATGTCCGTTCCATCTTGCAAATATTCTATAGAAAATAGTGAGTTTTCATAAACCTGAAGAGATAATTCTTGGTTGTGCTTCCTCAAACTCTTAAGCTCTTCTAGACCACGCTTTCCAAATTTTAAGAAAGAAAATTCCTTTAGTTTATATTCGTATAAATGGCAGGGCCTGAATTTTCTCTGTACTAGCTTTAGCTCCCTGTAAAGTGACAGAAAGAGAATTTTATGAAGAAGCCTTACTGGAGAACTGTATTAGAATATATACATATAAATAAGTCTGGAGGGAGAGAGTCTAGGAGATGTTCCATAGTATCTACTACAATGACCAATTATAGAATAATAAATCACAAATTAAGATTTATTTTGCTCTTTAGCCAATCACATTAGACTGCTGAAAAGAAGCCTCTGTTTAGTCTTTGGACACAAATATAAATGAGTGGGCACATGCATGTGTGTAAATATGTATTATAATGCATCTACTGAAATGTCCTTCTTAAAACAGATAGGTCATCCAAGCCAGTCCAGACTTAGAGACGATTTAGCATCATTAGAAATCAAACTGCCAAAGTATGAGTAATGCTAATGGAACATCACTGCTGAATTGGAATAAATAAAATTCACACAATTATAAATCCTTTATTTTATGAGGCATTTTTACTTTGAGATTCTTCATGAATCTGAAAAACAAGAGAAATAGTTTCCAGTTGAGAAAAGATTTGATCATATTTCTTTCCTTACTAGAACTAAGAATCTGCATTAGCTGTGCTCTAATGGTTTGAAGGAACAATGAAGCACTTCAGGAAACTCAAATAATGGAAGTTATAGTGCAGGGATATAAGTAGAAATATGACAAACAAATATTTCAGCCATGGGTAGAAGCTTCACAGAACCCAAGAAAAGCTCAACAACTAGACCTGTTGAGAAAAGTAATTACAGTATAGTAACGATATACGATATACGGTAAATATAGTGTAATTAGGCCTACCACGAAAAAAAAAAAAAGAAGAAGAAAAGAAAAATGGTTCAGGTTGAAGATCAAGATTCATTACAGTTTCTGCACAACCTCTTGAAATTCCTTCAGGAGCAGGAGTTGGCTTTATATCTAACATAGTGTCACACGTTGGTGACTCAGCTTCTCTCTCCTTCTATCTGATTTTTTAAAATCTGTGCTTTGACTCTGTTCTTACGACCAATTAGATGACCTTCCCCTATCTCACTCTAAGCCTCCATTTTGCATTCCAAAGATTGGTTGAGTGATCACCATTATTTTTCTTTGAGGACAGTCTTGGAATCATGCAGCCTCATCTATTTGTGTACAGATTAGATTCTACTGTATGGGTGACCATGCCTGCTCCAAATTGCTAGGGTCAGAATTATAATAGCATAATTCAGACATGGTCACATATGTCAACAGAACTACCTACAGATATTTTGTCAGCAGAGGCATATGGTGAGAGCAATTTTAGTCAAGGGGGGCAAGAAGTAATAGACGCCTAGTGCCATGTGTATAGAAAAATGTGTAATTACATTTTTATATTTGAAAATGAGATTCTCATGTAAAAGCTACTACTTAAAGGCATGGATCTGTTAACACACACATGGGAACACATGCCCACATGCATGCTGCAATACCTCTGAATAGGCTTTACAATTCATTTACCAACTTCAATTGCTTTGATTTCAAGATGAGAAGCCTATAGTGAATGAATAACAAGAATTAGAGGAAAATAATCAGAGTATTATTGAATGAAATTAGTAGCAAATTTTAACTAGAAGAAAGCAGTTATTAGCAGTGACATAATAGATATATTGTCAAGATAAAGAATTCTAGTTTGGACTTGAGAAAAAATTAGTTCCAAGCACCCACCTTAATAGAGACAAACAATATGTAGACCTGTTCTTATTATAGGCAAATTTTTAAAATTTAGAAAATAATTATCTACACATTTGTTAATTATGTGATCTTCAGGAATTTTATAAAATAAACTTTTAATAGCACATTTTTATGTTTAATCGATACAATCACAGCCAATAATAAAATGTTTATATTGATGTGTATCTAGAGTTCATGGAGCTCTTTCATTTGTCTTTCATGAAAACACTAACAGAAGGTCAAGGTAGAGCATGCACAGAGACTGTAGTTTCATCTTTAAGCCCACTATTCTTGACACTAAGAAAGTGCTCAATAAATGTTTGCTAAATTGATGGTAAATTAAAGGAGAAAGAATTTAGTAATATCATATGAGTGTTAAAACGAGAAATAAAGCTTGTGTTTTCAAACATATGCTTTCTACCTTGTCACTTTTCCCTATTCTAAATGCTCATAACAATCCCTAATTATAATTCATAATGGATTTTAAAGTAAAATGTTAGAGCAGATTTTAAGCAAATTAGATACTATAGTATTAAAAAAGATGTTTTACATGAATCACTTTATGAATATGATATTTAAATGTACCTAAAATATAGTTCAATTGAAACTCCCTATTAGTAGTAAATTATCAAGTGGGATTAAAATGACAGATACAGACACTAGCTGCATTTTTTTAATATGGCCATAACCACATTCTATTTTACATGAGCCTCCAATTTGGATGGTAGCTCTGCAGTGGAAAAACTGATTTTATTATAGGAAGGCCTCAGGATAAAAAAGCAGTGTGCATTCAAAACTGACCTCTTTTAATTAAAAGAAACATTAAAACACCATCATATTTAACAATGTTTCTAAAGGTAAAGAATGCATTTGAAGGAACAGTTTGTATATATTTTTTACTCTCCAATTTGTATCATTTAAAAAACCAGAGGATTACATGTTATTGTTTCATAGTTAAAAATTGTAAATAACTCATAAAAAGTCCATGGGTGGTTTAAGAACAAATCCGTTGCCAGTGTTTCTTAGAGTGTGGTCCAGGTATTTCCACCAGAATCACAGCAATATCTTGCTAATATGAATATTCCTGGGCCCCACCACAACCCGATTAGTTTAGAATGTCTGGGAATGGGCGAAGAAATCTGTATTATAGACAAATTATCCAGATGATCCTTATATATGCCAACTTTAAGACTCATTGATTTTTCAGACACCTGTTTGACCTTCTCCAAATGTGGAATTGAAGAAATTGCCTCTGCTAGAGCCAACCACTTAGGAGACAAAATCAATGAGGCTAGAGAAAAATCTTATAACATCACCTGTACACACGTACTTATATGCTACTACAAAAATCATTGACCAATGTGTCTTGTATACACAGCTGTGCATCCCTACTTCTCTCAACTGGAAATTTCTTAGCAGTTAATAAGCTGTTTTTGGAGAAACAAATTTTAGAAGAGTAAACTTCTTTTATTTTTAAAATATCTAAAACATATTTAAATATATTAGACATTTTTAAAAAGTGGCAGTCTCACTAAATTGTTAATTACTTCAAAGTCTATATCAGAAGTAAACATATAAGTATTATTGACTATAAAACAAAAAAGGTAAATCACAGTTACGTAATATTATAAAATAACTTTCAATGTAATGATACAGATATTCAGAAAGCAATTTAGAAAATAGTGTATAATTTTCTGAATTATGTACAAATAAAGTAGATGATGGATTTTCAAAACTGTTATTCTTATGTGATATACCGATGAGGGAATACAACTTTAAGCATTATATCTACATTTTATTTACCAAATTTTCCACAATAAGCATGTGATGCCTTTGAGATAAAATAATAGATGTTATTTTTAAAAGTTAATTTGTATGCAATAGTAATAAAAGTCCAATTCCGCAATTAATTTTGCATTATAGATCCACTCAGTCATTATTTTTTAAAATGTACTGAGCCCCAGTTTTTATGATTAGTTCTTGAATGGAGCAGTGAATAAGATAGCCATAGATTTCAGTCTAGTGGGAGAAAATAGCAACTAGAAAAGCAACTAAGATTGTCTCTGGTAGGTAACGTAAGAGAAGATGACCAGGAACATAAAAACACTGAACCTAGGCAGAAAGAATTAAGGATTGCTTAATTCCTGATTGTGTGTGTGTGTTATTTAAGAGGGACTGAATATGTATGAATAAGTAGGAGGGGACAGGATATAAAAGCCAGTAATGTAATCAAGGCCTAGATAATGAAGAATCTTTCAAATCATGTTCATATACTTGAATTCTTTCTAAGTACAAGAATCAATTAAAAAGTTTTAATTCTTAAGAAAGTGGCAAGTCAAGGTTTATATTTTTAAAGAGAAGTGCAACTCTGATATAAAAATTAACTGAAGAAGGCAAGATAAGAGTTAATGAGACTAGGGTTAGGAAATTGTTGCACTGTAGTATTTAGGTGAAAGGAAATGGTAGCTGAGACTAGCATCCCAGCAAAGAAAATTAAGAATGAGACTGGCAAGATTTGATAATTATTTCCATTTGAGAATAAAGGAAATTGAGCAGTAACAATTATATCTTTATTTCTTACTTTGGAAACTGAATAGATGCTAATGTTATTTAGAGAGGTGGAAAACAAAGAAGAAAAAGTCATTTGGTTGGTAGAGGAGTGAGGGGAAGGTGAAAAGTTCAATTCGGAACATTTTAACTTGTGGTGCCTGTGAGATACTGAAGTGGAAATGCCCAGAAGGCATTGGGACATATGTGTCTGGGTTAGTGCTTTGATAGTAGAGGCATCATGATATCAGATGATGACTGAAAACACACAAATTGATTCAGTCTTCTATGAAAGTACGTAGAGTGCGATGGAGAAAGCCAAGAGACAACCCTGAGATGCCTAATAACACACTCAGAGAAATCTTTAAAGGAAACTGAAACAGAAAATCATAGAAATAGGAAATAAGTGTGACAAGCATGCTGATGCAAAATAGATTAGTTGAAGAAAGAAATGATTAAATTGTTGGATATTGCTGTAAGGTAAATACAAATAAGAAAGTAAAGTATCCATTACTTTCATTTATAATAAAGTCATTTCTTATGTTCATGAAAACAATTTTAGTCATAAAATAAGTCACATGATTTATTCACTTGCTAAGAAATAGAAGATTGTTCTGGTCAAGGAATAAGTAAAACATTATGGAAAAGAAGTTTAAATTATACTTTCAAAAAGTACAGCTGTGTAGGAGAAGAGAACTATAAGGCGTCAAAAGGTGTATGTGTGTGTGCACGTGTGTGCATGATTTTTTTTTTTTTTAAATAGGAGACTCTTCAGTTGCTTGAATGCCTAAATAATGAACCTAAACAGGGAGAGATTTAAAATACAGATATGAAAAGAATAGCTGAATTAGAAATGATTTTCTTTAGTGTTGAAATGTAACTTAAAAGATTAAAATTAAACTAGGGAAAGTAATTGTTATTACAGAATATATAAGAGGAGGCTAAATTCAGTGACAGTGTTTGTACATTCAGAAGGGGAAAAAATCCTATTGTCAGAATTAATACCTATGCACAAGTAGTTGTATCTGTCACAGAAACCTTGAGGAATTGGGGGTGGGGAGGTAGATGATTGATTTAGGAATCCGAAATTATAACAGAAAGAAAGAAAGAAAAAAAACTCACCCATCGTCCCACAGGCAATATAGTTTACTTCCAAATTAATGACTGATCTACAGAAATAGTGAAAAATAATACAATGGTTTCCATAAATTTTAAGATCCCTTTCTCTCACCTTCTTGTTCGTCATTATAATCACAGGTAATGTTAAAACAAAAATATGTGCCCTTCACCTCACTTCATTTTTCACCTCTTTTCCTGATAAAACCTCCTTGGCTAACATACCTTAGAATTTTTTTTCTAATTTCCTTTAGGCTTGTTTATACTGTGGTTTTGTTAATAAATAGTGCATTCACCAACCTACAACACAGTAGCACATTCAGAAAAATGTGGACTGCTTCTTGAATGTAAAAAAAAATACATATGACTTTCACTATGAAGTGAGAAAGAAAAGAAACTTGGCAAGCCAGTTATTGCTAAAACAGCAGTTGTAAATATAAAAGAAAAAATTCAATCAACTGTAATCCTTGAAATTTGTATTTGGTTCATTAATTAGTGTGCATACATGAAAAATTACACTTATCAAGATGTGTTTATTTTATTTTAAGAAGTTAAAAGCTACAAATATGTTATCATTGTAAAAACTACAAATACGTTATCATTGTATCAGTGAAAGAAAGAAGTTACAATATGGCTAATTAAAATGTCTTTTTTTATTTTTCTACAACAATCTCAAGCACTGCAATTAGACCTGGAGAAAGAAAGAAAACAAGAAACAAACTTAAGCAAACTTTCCAAACCTGCTTCAGAAAACTTAAATAAATAAAAATAATTAATCATGTTAAGGCTTAGTCATATTTTCCCAGAGTGATTTCTTTTGGGAAGCAATCGGCATGCTGAAACAACCAAAATAGTCCCAAGAAGTTAAATTTCTTTTATGTATTTTTAATATTGTATAATTTATTTTGTCTTTTCCCATTACTTCTTTAAAAAACTTTTTTTGTAAAATATGCAATCCTGTTTCATAGCTTAAGACAAGCCTTGGAACTAGAAAAAAGATTCTTTTGGATCTTTCTCTTTTTAATATTGTTCTTTTAGAGAGTAAATTAGAAGAGCCATAATTCTATATTTGGGTAGTTTTGATCTTTATTCATAAATTACTTCTGCATGCGAAGCTTTGGTCAGACTACTAGAGTCTCAGCTTCATGTGGGCAAGAACTGTTGTTCGTTGGGTTCACTGTTTTATCCCAAGAGCACAAAAGAGGGCTTGGCAAAGAGTAGAGGACAATAACAATTGTTTAAATGAATGAATTTCCTTTAACTAATCGTTAAAGTAACTGAAGCCTTAGGTTTAATTTTACAAATTGAAAAATATTTAAAATGAGGGTAAATAAATTTTAAAAAGGCCAAAAAATGGGGAGTTAATACTTGAACCCAGGTCTCCTGAAACTAACTTGTGACCTCTGACCTTATAAAATAGACATTTTAGCTAAGATGGCACAATCTACCTACATTACCTTATTTAACCCCAATAATATTCTGTGAGGTAGGTCTTCTTATTCTTATTTTTTTAAGAAGAAAAAATTAACATCTTCTTTTTAATTTAAGATGACCCACCTCAGAAAATGATTATCTTGGAAATCACACTCAGGTCTATCAAACTCCAAAACCTGCATTTGAGATGTATTGGAATGATTTGGTCATTTGGTTTCACAGTGAAAATATCTTGCTGTAGGAGGCACCCATTTACCTTGTATCTTCCTAATTTGGTGAACCATATTACACTGCCTGCTATTTAGTTATAATCCATCTAGTCCAGCTTATGTCCGACATTAGTTTTGGGTTGAAGGTTCTTAAGTTCTGGTTGTGTAATAAAATTATGTCAACTTTTTAAATAACATGTAGTCCTCTATGCCATTTCTTATCTTCTTTTTGAATTGTGAAAATAGTATTGAAGAAGCCTAAAAACAGACAATTTGCTGCTTATTGCCAATAAGAATTATGTGACTGACTTTCCAGCTGTTAGCTCCTGACATCTTAAATGTTGATGTTTTTCCAGTTTTATTTTCTCCTAGGAGGAAAAAAATATATAAGGTAGAAAAGAGAATTTTAAAAAGAGCCTATCACAGAGCATATCAACTGAACACCACCTACATTTCAGCAGAAGGCAAAAAACAAGGCAAAGGCCACATTACTCATCGTCCACACACAAGGGTTGGGTCATTTGAAGCCCACCCCCAGGAGAGTGGGTCCCATTGTATGGTGGACTTGAAAAGTGGCTACACTCTGCTTTCCCTCTATTGGAAGAAAGGCTTTGGCACGTGGGTACTCCTTTATCTAGGATAATTACTGGAATTTTTGTTTGTTGGTACTTTGTCTTTCCACACTTGCACTTATCCTGACTTCCTCAATGACTGCAGCATTCCAATGGAGAGAAGAAAGCTTTACCAGAAATAGAAGCAAACAAAGGCAATTTAAACAATTTAGTCCACTTAATGTTGAACTATTAAATTTGTAGGATTAATTAAATCATTAAAGAAAGGAAAATAGCATATTTCAACGTGGAGTAGATGGGACAAAATACACTGTTTCCCTCTGCTTGATAGAATGGTTCATAATTTTATCATATTTATGACTGCAGAGAAGTTTCCTAGGATTTATGGATGGGGTATATAAAGAGCTTTGGAAAGTTTTTGTACCTCAGAAATGTGCTTCTTGGGGGTTGGCTTATTGGAGAGAGACAGAATTCTGGCGACATTTAAGAGTTCTGAGTACTGCTTGCTTTCATTCTCCTTTGGTTGAATGTTGCCTTTTTTATACAAGATACAATTTCATTTTTGAGGTTAACTTGCATTTTCCTGCATTCCATGTTTTGGTAACCTTATACGGGAAGAACTGAAAAAATAATACATAAAGAATCCTCAATTATGTTATTAATTTAGTACTCTGAAATAGTATGGATGATCCATAGGGAAAATATATATAAAAATAAGTTCTCAAGAGTCTCCTCAATGAATTATTTCAAGAACAACATGGTACAATTGACATAAATATTTTCCCTCCCTCCCTAAAGCCCTGTAAAATGCTAATACATGTGCATTGAAACAAAAATTATTGAGGATCATTCCTTTCATTGCTATATTTTTTTCAAAGCATAGACAGGAGAAAGCTGCATGGGAACCCCTCTCTCGAAGGCCAGGAGGGGAATTCACAGAGCTGGCTGGTATGGATAAAAGAAATTGAGTACTGATCCCTTATTAAGGGTAATTAACTAAATGATTGTTTTAATGGTTAATAATGAGTGTCAACTTGATTGGATTGAAAGATACAAAGTATTGATATTGGGTGTGTCTGTCAGGGTTTTAGCAAACATTAACATTTGAGTCAGTTATTTCAGAGGAACAGAATATTAAGGATGAAGTTCTTTAGTTGGTTTTGGGGTTTCTGGAGTTGGTTGCTTAACAGGATTAGACCAAAAAATACTAAGGATTCTGCTTCTAATAGTATGGAGAACACTAATAGTCCTTGGTGTGAACTGTTTAAATTGTTATGGAAAATAAATGCATTTGACACTCCTGAGTCATTGCTCATGAGAAGCAAGGAGCTCAGTGAGTTTACACATAATACCTTTGACCATATGTGGAGAAACAAGGAACATAATGAAGCTGGTTGTTTGCTCCCAAGTTCGGTGGACAAAGTGATGAAAGAAAATGATGAACTCAGGGATTTTATCTCACAGTTGCAGAAGCAGAAACTGAGCCTCAAATCTGCTAAGATTGCTCTGAGTGAGAGTCTTATCTCCTGTAGAGAAAGAGCTGAAATTGTGGAAAAACAGACACAAGCTCTTATCATGTGAGTGGCTGAGCTGCAACAAAAGGTGCGTGCACAGCCTTGCCACATCCCTACTGTTAAAGTGAGGGCATTGACTGGAAAATAATGGGATCCTGCAACTTGGAATGGGGGATGTGTGGGAGGACTCTGATGAAGCTGGGGACACTGAGCTGGTAAACTCTGATAACCTTTTTTGCCAGAAGAAACAGCTTCCCCATCCCTGGTAGTGGCAACATCCCCTCCCCAACCCATCAGCCTTTCCACCTTTGCCAGAGGAGTTAAACCCTGCACTGCCTGAGACAACAGTGATGGCCTCCACTGAGGCAGTTGCCAGGCAAGATAATGTTGATTCTCCTCAGGAGCCAAGCCCAACACCCCTGTTTGCTTTCAGACCTATAACAAGGCTAAAGTCCCAGTGAGCCACTAGTGGTGAGGTTGAGAGTGTGACCCATGAGGAGGTGTTCTACATTCAAAAAGAATTGCTTGAGTTTTCTAATTCATATAAACAGAAATCTGGAGAACAAGCATGGGAATGGATATTAAGGGTGCGGGATAATGCTGGAAGGAACATAGTGTTGGATCAGGTTGAATTTATTGATTTGGGCCCACTAAGTAGGGACTCTGCATTTAATGTTGAAGCTCGGGAATTAAAAAAAAAAAAAAAAAAAAAGATTCTCATAGTTTATTTGCTTGGTTAGCTGAAATATGGATTAAAAGATGGCTCACTGTGAATGAGCTGAAAATGCCTGATCTCCCTTGGATTAATGTAGAGGAAGAGATTCAGAGGCTTATGGAGATTGGGAGGGTGGAGGGTGTTAGTCACTTTAGACCTACTCATCCTAGCTGGGAGGGTCCAGAAAGTATATCCTTGACCAATGCCTTGCAAAATAGATTTGTGAGGGCAGCACCTGAATCTTTGAAGAGCCTGTAATTGTTCTTTTCTGTATCTCAGATATAACAAGAGTCGCTCAACTACAAAATTTAAATGCAATGGGAATAATTGGATCCTGCAGTGGAAAGTGCCAAGTGGCAGCAATCAACCATCAAAGGCAAGGTGGTATAGCTACTGTAATGGACAGCAGAGTCAAAGTAGCAATCAGAATAGTCTGACTCTTACAGAACTCTGGCATTGGCTAATCATGGTGTTTCTAGAAGTGAAATTTATAGGAAGCCTACTGCATTCCTAATTAATTTATATAAGCAGAAAACTTCTAGGTTGTATGGACAAAAGACTAACTTGAATTATGAAACCAGAGAATCACAGCCCCTCAATCAATTCCCGGACTTGAGACAGTTTATAGACCCAGAACCTCTTGAATGAAGGGGAGGCCAGGTCTCCTTGAGGAAGGACCCCACTATATTACAGACAACTTACGCAGTGAATCTTTCTCCAAATCTTCCTCAAGAAGCTCTCGGCCTTTTACCAGGGAAACTATGCAATGAGGAAAGAGAAATGACCAGACATTTTGGGGACTACTGGACACTGGCTCTGAGCTGATGTTGATTCCAGGGGACCCAAAACATCACTGTGGTTAAAGTAGCGGCTTGTGGAGGTCAGGTAATTAATGGAGTTTTAGCTCAGGTCTGACTTACAGTGGGTCCAGTGGGTCCCTGGCCTCATCCTGTGATCACTTCTTCAGTGCCAGAATGCATAGTTGGTGTAGATATAATTAGCAGCTGGCAGAACACCCACATTGGCTCCCCAACTGGAAGGGTGAGGGCTATTATGATGGGAAAGGCCAAATGGAAGCCCATAGGACTGCCTCTACCTAGAAAAATAGTAAACCAAAAACAATATCACATCCCTGGAGGGATTGCAGAGATTAGTGTCACCATCAAGGACTTGTAAGACACAGGGGTGGTAATTCCAGCCACTTCTCTGTTAAACTCTCCCATTTGGCCTGTGCAGAAGACAGATGGATCTTGGAGAATGACAGTGGATTGCCATAAGCTTAACCAAGTGGTTACTCCAATTGCAGCTGCTGTACCAGATGTGGTCTCATTGTTTGAGCAATTAACACATCTCCTGGTACCTGGTGTGCAGCCAGATACTTGACAAATGATTTTTTTCTCCATTCCTATCCATAAGACCCATCAGAAGCAATTTGCCTTCAGCTCACAAGACCAGAAATATACTTTTACTGTCCTACCTCAGCGGTAGATCAGCTCTCTGGCTTCGTGTCATAATCTTATTCGGAGAGACCTTGATCACTTTTCACTTCCACAAGATATCACACTGGTCAATTACATTGATGACATTATGCTGATTGGATCCAGTAAGCAAGAAGTAGCAAACACATTGGACTTATTGGTGAGACCTTTGCATGCCAGAGGATGGGAAATAAATCTGACTAAAATTCAGGGAACTTCTACCTCAGTAAAATTTGTAGGGGTCCAGTGGTGTGGCCAGTGTCAAGATATTCCTTCTAAGGTAAAGAATAAGTTACTGCATTTGGGTCCTCCTACAACCAAGAAAGAGGCACAACTCCTAGTGGGCCTGTTTGGATTTCGGAGGTAACACATTCCTCATTTGGGTGTGTTACTCCAGCCTATCTATCGATGACCCAAAAGGCTGCCAGTTTTGAGTGGGGTCCAGAATAAGAAAAGGCTCTGCAATAGGTCCAGGCTGCTGTGCAAGCTGCTCTGCCACTTGGGCCATATGACCCAGCAGATCCAATGGTGTTTGAGGTGTCAGTGGCAGATAAGGATGCTGTTTGGAGCCTTTTGCAGGCCCCCACAGGATTTTGACCTCTAGGATTTTGGAACAGGGCCCTGTCATCTTCTGCAGATAACTACTGTCCTTTTGAGAGATAGCTCTTGGCCTGTTACTCAGTTTTGATGGAAACTGAATGTTTGACTATGTGTCATCCAGTCACCATGCAACCTGAACTGCCTGTCATGAACTGGGAGCTTTATGACCCATTTAACCATAAAGTGGGTCATGCACAGCAGCATTCCATCATCAAATGGAAGTGGTATATAAGTGATCAGGCTCAAGTAGGTCCTGAAGGCACAAGTAAGTTACATGAGGAAGTGGTTCAAATGTCCATGGTCTCCTTTCCTGCCAATCTGCCTCCTCTCTCCAACTCCAGCCTGCACAGATGGCCTCATGGGGAGTTCTCTATGATCAATTGACAGGGGAAGAGAAGACTAGGGCCTGGTTCACAGATGATTCTGCATGATATTCAGACACCACCAGATAGTGGACAGCTGCAGTACTACAGCCCCTTTTTAGGACATGCCTTAATGATAGTGGTGAAGGGAAATCTTCCCAGTGGGCAGAACTTCGAGCAGTGCACCTGGTTGTGCATTTTGCATGGAAGGAGAAATGGCCAGGTGTGTGATTACATGCTGATTAATGGGCTGTAGCCAATGGTTTGGCTGGATGTTCAGGGACTTGAAAGAAGCATGATTGGAAAATTGGTGACAAAGAAATTTGGGGAAGAAGTGTGTGGATGGACCTCTCTGAGTGGTCAAAAACTGTGAAGATATTTGTATCCCATGTGAGTGCTCATGAATGGGTGACCTCAGCAGAGGAGGATTTTACTAATCAAGTGGATAGAATGACCTTTTCTGTGGACACCACTCAGCCACTTTTCCCAGACACCCCGTCATTGCCCAATGGGCCCATGATCACAGTGGCCATGGTGGCAGGGATGGAAGTTATGCATGGACTCAGCAACATGGGCTTCCACTCACCAAGGCCAACCTGGCTATGGCCACTGTTGAGTGCCCAATTTGCCAGCAGCAAAGACCAACATTGAGCCCTAGATATGGCACCATTCCTCGGGGTGATCAGACAACTACCTGGTGGCAGGTTGATTATATTGGACCTCTTTCATCATGGAAAGGGCAGTGTCTCTGGAATAGACACTTACAACTTATATGGGGTTGCCTATCCTACACACAATGCTTCTGCCAAGACCATCATCTGTGGATTCACGGAATGCCTTATCCAAAATCATGGTATTCCACACAGCATTGCCTCTGACCAAGGCACTCACTTTATGGCTAAAGAAGTGCATGGAATTCACTGGTCTTACCATGTTCCCCAGCATCCTGAAGCATCTGGATTGATAGAACGGTGGAATGGCCTTTTGAAGTCACAATTGCAATGCCAACTAGGTGACAATACTTCACAGGGCTGGGCCAAAGTTCTCCAGAAGGCCATGTATGCTCTGAATCAGCATGCAACATATGGTACTGTTTACCCCATAGCCAGGATTCATGGGTCCAAGAATCAAGGGGTGAAAGTGAAAGTGGCACCACTCACCATCACCCCTAGTGATAAACTAGCAACATTTTTGCTTCCTGTTTCCGTGACATCACATTCTGCTGGCCTAAAGCTCTTAGTTCCAGAGGGTGGAATGCTGCCACCAGGAGACACAACAACGATTCCATTAAACTGGAAGTTAAGATTGTCACCTGGACACTTTAGTTTCTTCCAACCTTTCAGTCAACAGGCTAAGAAGGGAATTACAGTGTTGATTGGGGTGATTGATCCAGACTCTCAAGATTAAATCACTTTACTATAGCACAACTGAGGTAAGGAAGAGTATGCATGGAGTACAGGAGATCCATTAGGGCGTTCCTTAGTATTACCATGCCCTGAGATTAAGGTCAATGGGAAACTACAACAGCCCAATCCAGGCACAACTACAAATGGCCCAGACTCTTCAGTAATGAATGGTCGGGTTACTCCAACAGAAAAAAAAAAAAAAAAAAAAAAATCCCACAATTTGCTGAAGTGCTTGCTAAAGGCAAAGGGAATACAGAACAGGTAGTAGAAAGTAGTCATCAATACTAGCTATGACCACATGACCAGCTGTAGAATCGAAGACTGTAATTGTCATGAATATTTCATCCTTCTTTTGTTAAAAACATGTACAAGCATATATACACTTGTACCAAGAAAATATCTTCATTTTATATCCTTTCTCCTTTTTCATGTGATGTAAGATTTATTGAGTTCATATCAGCATTTAAGTATTGTTAACTTTATGTAATAGTATTTGGGTTGGGGATTGGTATATTCGCAGTTATAGGAAAGATAGTTACATTATGTTAGGTGTAATTAGGACCTTATTATTGTCTTTATTTAAATATTATGTATTATCTCAGGAGATGTGTATGGGTTCAAGTTGACAAGGGTGGACTTGTGATGGTTAATACTGAGTTGAAGGATACAAAGTATTGTTCCTGGGTATGTCTGTGAGGGTGTTGCCAAAGGAGATTAACATTTGGGAAAGGCAGATACACCCTTAGTATGAGTGCGCTCAATCTAATCAGCTGTCAGCCCAGCTAGAATGTAAGCAGGCAGAAAAATATGGAAAGAGAGACTGGCCTAGTCTCCCAGCCTACATCTGTCTTCCGCGCTGGATGCTTCCTGCCCTTGAACATCAGACTCCAAGTTCTTCAGTTTTGGAACTCAAACTGACTCTCCTTGCTCCTCAGCCTGCATACGGTCTGTTGTGGGACCTTGTGATCATGTGAGTTAATACTTAATAAACTCCCCTTTATATATATTTGTGTGTTTGTGTGTGTGTGTGTGTGTGTGTTTATATATATATATTCCATTAGTTCTGTTCCTCTATTGAACTCTGACTAATGCAGTTGTTTACTAAACAGGTAAGACAACCCCTTTCTTTCAAAGATTTTCCTGTCGCTAGGGAAAGGGACAGATACAAGGAATTTGGATTTTGAGGTAATTCTAAAGTACCACAAAGGGTGCTGAAAAAAGGAAAGAGATAGTAGAATTCTAACAATGCCCTCCTTCCTCCTTATTTTCAAATAAGTGTGACCTTGAGCGAGTGTGCCCTTTTCCTAAACAAAGTCGGAAAGAAAAGCTTGCCTATGTATAATACTCATACTACAAAAAGCTCAGAGTTCAGCCTTCTCATTCAGTGTGGTGTGTGTGTGTGTGTGTGTGTGTTTGGAGAGAGACATGTATTTGTAACTTATTCAATAAACAAATATTTGTTAAGTGTCTACCATATCAGGTTTCTAGATACTTGAAATATGGTAGTGGATAATGCAAAGTTTCTGCCCTCAAGGACCTTATCTTTTACATCCTAGTAGGGAAACTGTATTGAACAAGTATAGCCAATGATATACTCTAATTACATATAGGCAAGTGAGAGAAAGAAAAATAAAGCAGGAGAGAGGGCCTACAGATGAAATAGTGTTGTAGTGATAAACAGTGAGGTCAGGAAAAGCCTCTTGAGGAGGTGATATTGAACAGAAACCTAAAGGAAAGAGGCGAGCCATGCAGAGGAATTACTTTCTAGTCAAAGGGAACTGCTAGAGCAATATATCTGGAGTAAGAATGGGATCAATGCATACAATAAATGATAAGAAAGCCAGTAAGCAAGAGGTGAGTGATAGGTACAACTACACAGGAAACACAAAAAACGTTCTATTCTGAGCAACATCATTCATTCATTAGGTAAAAATGTGAATAATCAACTAAGGATTAAGAGACTCTTGATAAAACTAAAATTCTGAAAATGAAAGGTCAGGATGGAGGACATTTAAACCCTGATGGAAAAAGGAATATTATAAGGAATATTTGGAAAAACAAATGTTTTAAGTTTCATATTGTTATCTCAAAAAATAAGAATAGGCAACTAAAAAATAGACAGATGAAGGTATTAGAAACTGTTAAAATATTGCTTCTACCTTTTATACATATAATTTTAGTATCCTTTTTAATCAAATACAAATTCAAGGATTTCCAGAAGCTAATTAGAGTGCTGTCATGACCCACTGTACCCTTGACCTGCAGGGCTCAAGCAATTCTCCCATCTTAGCCTCCTGAGCAGCTAGAACTACAGGAGAAAGTCACCACACCCAGCTAATTTGCTTTAACCTTTTGTAGAGATCAAATCTCACTATGTTGCCCAGGCTAGTCTTGAACTCCTAGGCTCAAGTGATCTTCTAACCTCATCCTGTCTGGGATTAGTGGCATGAGCCACCAGGTACAGCAGAAATATCCATACAATCTTAAGGTATGTTTTAGCCTAGGACAATTTAAGGATGAAGAATAGAAAGAAAAAACTTTAAACTAGTAGATAAAGTACAGGAAGAGTTTAGGTATATATATCTATGACCAACCACCTACAATAACATTTTTCAAGTGTGAATCTTTGTGTATGATAGACAACATTACACTTGCCTATAATTTTCTTGGCTTACAAATAGCCATCTTCTGGCTGTCCTCATAAAGCCTTTCCTCTGTGCTCACAAAGACAGAGAGAGACAGAGCAAGCTCTCTGGTATCTCTTTTTACAACACTAATACTATTGGGTCAGTGACCCACTGTCATGACCTCGCTTAACCTTAATTACTTCTGTAAAGGCCCAGTCTCCAATTATAGTCACATTGAGGGTTAGGGTTTCAATAGATGAATTTTGGGGGGAAACAAATCTTTCAGCCTGTAATACTATGCAAGTGATGAACAAGACTCAGGGAAATCCTAATAGTCACTGAAGAAAGTGTTCATTTAACAAATGTTTAATGCTGCCCAAGGCTTTTAGTTTCTTTACCATTATGGAAAAAAGTGAGGTAGAGAAGATTTTACAGTTATATCTCACATAATTATTAGCATTTAAAATAAAATTTAGAGCATTTGGAGAATACAATGACTAACCCTAAAATAATAAACCTGAAAAAAACAATGTGGACTAATAATGAAACTAAATGTATATTCAATAAGCTGTGTCTTGTTATTTTTATGTCAATCTATTTTGGCTACAGATTCAGTCAATTTAAACTATTTCTTAAACTTGGTTTCTAATGAAAAATATCAATTAGAGAGCTTTCTTCACTTCATCATGATGGTTAAATTAATTATTAGCTGCCAAGCATACATACATATATATATATATATATAATTAGCTGCCATGCACACACACATCTATATAAATTACATCCTAAATATATACATAATATATGATATAATTTATATATAATGCAACATATATACATACAATGTATATTTATATATAAATACATATTTTATATGTATTTTCACTTAGTGTTCATATACAGTAAATATACTGTTACTGTATATTTATATATTATATATATATAATATTTCACTTACTGTTCTTCATCAGGTTTTTTGTAGGGCATGAGAAAGACGATATTCCAAACCTTAGTTCTCCACTAATTGTGTATGACATAGCAGCAATCCAGAATTCCTCATGTGTCCCACTTTAAAACACAGAGATGTCTGAGATTGAGAAACAATTGACCCACCATCGAACCTCTATATTGACAGATAAGGTTACCTTATAATAGAAACAGCTAAGTCAATAGGAAATAAAACTGGATTCAGAGTACCTGCCACATGATCAAAACCCAAGGTAAGGCCAAGTTTACTGGTAAGAGTTTCTTCTTCACAGAACACAATTTCACCAACTCAGATTTCAACATCAGATGCTAGAAAGACAGTCAGTAACCACTAAGCCAATGAGAATGCAGAAGTAGAACAAGAACAAACAAAAACTAGAATAGTCCCCGATTCTGAGGCCCCTCTCCTTTTATCTCAAACACTCATAAGCTTCTCTCTATACTCAGATACATCTTGACTAGGAAAAATAATAGAGTTAATTCATTTAATCTTCACAAGAACCCTAGGGAGTAATTACCATTGTATTTCCTATATCAAGATGGGAAAACAGAAGTTCAGAGGGATTAACTTGGCTATTTTCATGCAGCAAATAAATGTTAAAAGGTTTCAGTTTGTTCAAAAATAGCACTGAATTTTCTTATTTCATTTCTATATTTGTTCCACCTTTCAGAAGAGATTGTTACCACGTATCTCTAGCATATGAAATTACTGGCTTAATTTTAATCCATAAATTTATAAAACTATGTTTAATTATTCTTAAAGAAGAATATTTTCAGAGGCATTATGTTCAAAGTACATATTAAGGGATAAGTCGTTAAGGCTTACACTAAAATAAAACCATTCTAGGAAGCGTGAAAATGTTGTGCTATTTAAAGTCCTTCCACTGGACAATAATAATTTAATTTTTAAAAACTTAAAAAAATTAGTAAGTGGATACATAGCAAATGCCAGATAGAAGCCTAGAAAAAATAATTTTAGTATTTAAAATTTTCAAACCAGTCACTCTCTTTTCTTTCTTTAAAGGGAGAGAATATGTGAATTATTCATAATAGATTATGTATTATCTATTTATTACTTGTTTTAACTTTGATTTTTAAATTAATTTTATCCACTAGCCATGTTGTCAATATATCTTGGTAAAATTGCTTTGAACTAATTCATTTTATATAAGGATAATAAAAAACCATCTCTTTCTTTCCTTCCTTCCTTCCTTCCTTCCTTCCTTCCTTCCTTCCTTCCTTCCTTCCTTTCTCTCTCTCTCTCTTTCTTTCTCTCTTTCTCTTTCTTTCTTTCTCTCTTTCTCTCTTTCTTTCTTTCCTTCTTTCTTTCTTGTGTCTCACTGCAACCTCTGCCTCCCGGATTCTCCTGCCTCAGCCTTCAGAGTATCTGGGACTAAAAGCACGCACCACCATGCCTGGCTAATTTTTTTTTTTTTCTTTTTTTGTATTTTTAGTAGAGACAGGTTTCACTATGTTGGCCAAGCTAGTCCTGATCTCCTGACCTCCCAAAATGCTGGGATTACAGGCATGAGCCACCGTGCCAGGTCAAATTCATCAGTTTCATGGCATCCCTGCTAAAATTTCCATGGTATTTTAGAATGTATCCTGTTTTGTTCTTGTAGAAAAATATAATCAAGTTTGTTTTTCATGGATTTTATTTAGTAATTATCAGTTACTAATTTCCCCAAATTATATATAAGTCTAACTGCTCTAATTTACTATTAATGCCTTACTTAATAAGTATCACCAACTGCTGTGGCAATTTACACATGTCCAATAGGTTAACATCTTAAATAGTTCAACGTTATTCTACAAATATAGTTACTTTTAGCTGCATTTGCTTTCTTTAAGGTTTAGACTTGCGGAACTTAAGGTAATGTCAGGAAAATGAGTTTTCAGAAATATTTTGAGTAAAGCATCAGGCCTAACAAAAATCCTTAAAGACAAGCTCTTCTAACTTCCATATATACTAAGGTCTTTGGAAAACAAAACGATTTCTTTGGAACCAAGGTAAGGAACTAGAACTATGAGAACAATAACATTTTCCAAGTCTTAAATAAAGTAATTTAATTCCATTCAAAGAAGAGTAGTAGGTGCAGGATAATTAATGATAGTAAATGAAAATATCTGGTCAAATTTTGATATTAATTTAAAAATTTACCTAGAAAATAACAAAACTAAAAGTAAAGTTTAAGAAGAATGCAATGAAAAGCATGATTTACAAATAGAGTCAACATCAAAGAAAAGTAAAATAACATATTTTCCTATTTCAAATATAGTGTAAAGGTTTATCAGAGATTAACTGGTAGCATGACTTCTGCTAATTCAAAGTAATGGGTAACTTGTTTTAACTTATGAGAGATACATTATGTAGACATAAAATAGTAGAGTTGCAATGTACCTTTTTTTTAATTTTTTTATTCTACTTTAAGTTCTGGAGTACATGTGCAGAATGTGTAGTTTTGCTGCTTAGGTACACACGTGCCATTGTGGTTTGCTGCACCCATCAATCTATCACCTACATTAGGTATTTCTCCTAATGTTATCCCTCCCCTAGTCCCCCATCCCCCAACAGGCCCTGGTGTGTGATGTCCCCCTCCCTATGTCCATGTTCTCATTGTGCATCTTCCACTTATGAGTGAGAATATGTGGTGTTTGGTTTTCTGTTCTTGTGGTTTGCTGAGAATGATGGTTTCCGGCTTCATCCATGTCCCTGTAAAGGACATGAACTCATCATTTATTATGGCTGCATAGTATCCCATGGTGTATATGTGCCACATTTTCTTTATCCAGTCTATTATTGATGGACATTTGAGTTGGTTCCAAGTCTTTGCTATTGTGAATAGTGCTGCAATAAATGTACGTGTGCATGTGTCTTCATAGTAGAATGATTTATAACCCTTTGAGTATATACCCAGTAATGGGATGGCTGGGTCAAATGGTATTTCTAGTTCTAGATCCTTGAGAAATTGCCACATTGTCTTCCACAATGGTTGAACTAATTTACACTCTCATTAACAGTGTAAAAGCATCCCTATTTCTCCACATCCTCTCCAGCATCTGTTGTTTCCCGACTTTTTAATGATTGCCATTCTAAGTGGCATGAGATGGTATCTCACTGTGATTCTGATTTGCATTTCTCTAATGACCAGTGATGATGAGCATTTTTTCATATGGCTGTTGGTTGCATAAATGTCTTCTTTGGGAAGTGTCTGTTCATATCTTTTGCCACCTTTTTGATTTTTTTTCTTGTAAATTTGTTTAAGTTATTTGTAGATTCTGGATATTAGCCCTTTGTCAGATGGAT
>NW_016825956.1:873074-875683 GCF_001698545.2 Rhinopithecus bieti
TTTTTTTCTTGTAAATTTGTTTAAGTTATTTGTAGATTCTGGATATTAGCCCTTTGTCAGATGGATAGATTGCAAAAATTTTCTCCCATTCTTTAGGTTGCCTACTCACTCTGATGATAGTTTCTTTTGCCGTGCAGAAGTTCTTTGGTTTAATTAGATTCCATTTGTGAATTTTGGCTTTTGTTGCCATTGCTTTTGGTGTTTCAGACATGAAGTCTTTGCCCATGCCTATGTCCTGAATTGTATTGCCCAGGTTTTCTTCTAGGATTTCTATGGTCTTAGGTCTTAAGTTTAAGTCTTTGATCCATCTTGAGTTGATTTTTGTATAAGATGTAAGGAAGGGGTCCAGTTTCAGTTTTCTGCATATGGCTAGCCAGTGTTTCCAGCACCATTTATTAAATAGGGAATCTTTTCCCATTGCTTGTTTGTGTCAGGTTTGTCAAAGATCAGATGGTTGTAGATGTGTGGTGTTATTTCTGGGGCCTCTGTTCTGTTCCACTGGTCTATGTATCTGTGTTACTACCAGTACCATGCTGTTTTGGTTACTATAGCCGTGTAGTATAGTTTAAAGTCAGGTAGCATGATGCCTCCACCTCTGTTCTTCTTGCCCAGTATATGAGCAAACTGAAGTCTACAGTTATTAATATACCAATACATATTCAAAACATCAGGCTTTAGACTTGCAGACTGTTGGAATATTTTCATTCAGTGACTTTCTATAGGTATTTGTTCTTGCAGTACCTATGCTCCAACTAGGGCATCAGACAAATAATATAACACAATGACAAAAATATTTTGAAAGAGCTACCTTTTAGAACATGAAATAGGGAATTATTTCTAGATGGGAGACAAAGAAGTCTTTAAAAAAAGTGTTATTTAGGCACCAGGCATGGTGGCTCATGCCTGTAATCACAGCCCTCTGGGAGTCCAAGGCAGGTGGATAATCTGAGGCCAGAAGTTTGAGACAAGCCTGGCCAATATGGTTAAATCCCATCTCTACTAAAAATACAAAAATTACCTGAAAATTCTGATCCCCAGAATTTTCCCTCAGGTAAATATTCTAGTCACCTAGCATTCTGTTTAACTGACAACTTAATTCTTTGTTATCCTAAATCCTTATGAGGATTTGTGGTCCTTTTAATAGCAACATGAAGGGGACTCGGGAAAGAAAAGGACAGCCACTGTGCAGAGGCAGCAGCTTTTTAGGAGAATGGGCAGAACACCTGGAATCATCATTCGTTTGGCTATCCTGCTGTTCTGGGAAACTGGAGGAAGACTTATAAATAGAATCCTACACAATATACTAATTTTGGAGCCAGTCAGGAAGAGACTAGTCTATTTAAACATACTTTTACTTACTTTCTCTTCCTTCACTCATATAAGTTCCTGTATTTGTAGTGTCGTTATATTTAAGTCATTATAATGTATGTCCTCTATGCAATACTGAAAGACAGATAGAAGTCAAAACCCCAGAGATTGAATGTCTGAAACGGCTTATTTGAAAAGAGACTGATTTTTTTTCCATACTGAATCAGCATATATTTATTAAATATTTTTGCACCAGGACTTGTTCAAGGTTGTTAATAGCCATTATTGCTCTCCTAAATCTTATATTTTACTAATAGATTGTAAATTAGGAAAATGCCCCAAAGTTCATAGTCCTACAGGATCATCAGTGCCACCCAGTGTCATAGATTAAATGCCTAGCAGTACAACCTCACTTCTCCAGCATAGCTCTCTTTTTGAAGAAACTCCTTCAAAAGTTTTGACTGAATACTTCCAAGAATCTGTGAGCCTCTGCCTATTTACACTAACCTAACTTCTTCTTACATAATAGAAAAAGCAGGGTCTTACACAAGGATAAAATTTGTCTTATAATAAGTGAACTTCAAGATGCAGACCTCTTCCCTGGTGCAAAATTCTCCATAAAGGCGGCCCTAGTTGTACAGTAGTCTGAGTTTCTTGACATCATGAATGCCTTAGCTCACTATCGTATCATATTAGTCTTTCAAAATCTTACATAAACTATCTATTTATTTTGGAGTTTACTCCACTGCTTTACTCTTCTTAAGGCAGGAATTGTGTCTTATTTACCTATGTGTTACTGTGTCCCAGTAGTGTGATTAGCACAAAGCAGCTGTTCAGCAGTATTTGTTTTAGTAATTTGTGACAGCTATTACAAATAATGTGTCACTATTACAAAACAATCTTCAACGTTACTTATAATAATGAAAGATTATAATCAATCTAGATATTCACTCAACAGACTATTACATAGTCATTCAAAAGAGGTGTGTGTGTGTATATATATATATGCATACATAGGTATATACATATACATATATATATACCCATATATATCTCTTTTAAAATATTTACCTCTCTCTGTACACAAAATTTAATATATTTTTTATAAAAATACTATGATACACATTGCATTTACAATATTACTCTAAAAGTCTAAATTCTTTAAAGACTGTTCATCAAGTTACAAGCCAGAAAAGTAATATTTTGTTGGTTATCTTTAGGTAGTGAGATATTGAAAGATGTTTTATTTACTTTTCATTATTTGATTCTTCTTTTTGCATTTTTTCTTTAATATTTATAAT
>NW_016825956.1:876230-894839 GCF_001698545.2 Rhinopithecus bieti
TTTTTTTTTTTTTGCTTGAGCTTTTGTAGATTTGATATTATGCCAAGAGGAACATCTTCCAGCTGAAAAAACAGAATTCTTCTTAGTTCATTGGAGCATTGAAGTGTCTGCTGAAAATAATTTGAAAATAATTTACAGTTTTGGCCCAAAAACTAAATAAGATTTTTTTTTGAGCACTTGCCAATTCCTCTGTACCTAGTTAATCACTTTTTGAAAGATGTACGGTTTCATTAATGGTTTCCCATTGCCCTTGGAATACATAAATCAGGGAAAGAATAATTCAATACTTAAATTTTTTGGCATGCATATCAAGAGATTAAGCTATGGGTGGGATCATTATTATTCTTGCACTCCATATCATCCTGGAATGGGAAATCACTTAAATATGCAATCACTAGTATCTCCTATTTTGACTTTCATCCTTAAAAATGGTTCTATTCTGTAATATATAATCAGTCACATGGTTTAAAAAGTAGGTTTAGCTAAATCAAAAATTAAAAGTTTGCCAGAAGTACATCTGGAAACAATGTTAGACGCATGAATTTCTGTGTGCAGAATCTTATAAGAGAGGTATATTTTCAAATGAAAAAGCATACCTTTAATCTACTGCTGTTCCATTTAAGAATCAATTCTAAGTTTTCAATGTTCAGTAACAATTTAATATCCATTGTAACTTTGGGGGAGGAAAGTATTGCCATTGCATAATCAAGTTAATTACAGTGATGGATCTTGGATTTCATTTCTTGGTACCATCCAGTTAAGAAAGAGCTAAATGCAGAATGTCAGTTTATGGAAATCATGTACATAACAGACTGAGGTTTCCTGGTATGTTCCTACTGTAGCCAGTTGAAATGCTTCCATTCCTCCCTTGAGTGTAATGAGAGAACACTTTTTGAGCTTTGAGGCTTCAAATGAAAACCTCTTCAGTTGTATCTTTAAAAACAACTATCAAATAACTCTTTGGTATGTTCCATTTTTTATTTTCTACTCAGAATTTTTCCTTTCCTTATATCTTTTTTTATTTAGTTTGGCATTCTGCCCAATATCTCTCTCCTCAGCTGGTACCAATTTGACTCCTGGGTTCTCCAGAACATTATGTGCTTCGATAAGCCAGCTGGCCACAAGTCTGATTTTTGACAATTTACTGACCTAATCAGCTGCTATTTTTCTGTTTAAAATATGCAGGCTCTCCCTCATCTGGACATTTACATATTGAGGATACTTTTATTTTTTTCTGGTGGGCATTTTTTTCTGATTATTGAGAGAAATCCCTGATATTCTCACTCAATGATGATTCAAAGTATAACATTCTGTTCTGGTTGCTGAACAAAATAAATACAGTAAAGAGTTGGAGAGAGAACTGAATGAGAGCCATGACCTCTACCTATGACTTAAACGTTACGTTCATCCACCTTTGCCAACTTGCCTCCTATCAGAAAAAAAGTGGTCTTCTTTCTCCAAAGGCTTCTCCTGATCAATCAAGTCCATATTCTCTTGCCTATAACTTTAACATTTCTCTCTCAATTATAATTTCCTCTCTAATTTAGTATTAATTTTTCTGAAAAATAATTATTATTAACTTGATATTGTTATGTGTCTTCCAGTTAAAAAAAGAACCTTTCCTTCATGCCACATCTCCATCTAAATAATAGCTAAGTTTTATCTTCCTCACAGTACAGCATTTTAGAAGAATCACCTAGAACCACTCCACTGAGTTATCTTTAAGTCACTTCTCAACCGTCAGGTTGGAATGCATTCAGCTACCAAAAAAAAAAAAATAGAAAAGTTAATCTAACAATAAGGGTCTTTATTACCTCATCTAAAATAAGCCTATGGTTGGGTGGTTCCGGAGCTAGTAAATCTGGTGACCTAGAAATATCAGGACTCTGGTTCCACTTCTCTGTGTTTCTCTTTGCTTTTGTTTCACAGGCATAAGAAGCTTTCTGCAGTTCCAAGCATCAGGACCCTACAGATCAGTGTTCAAAATGAAGGAAGGAGCAAGACTTATCCATAGGAAACTCTTTTGATCAAGGGATAAAATCTTTCCCAGAGGGCCCTAGCACAATTCCTATTACATTTAACTGATAAAAACATGGTACATAGTCTACCCTAAACCAATCATCCAAAAAAAAAAAAAAAAAAAAAAAAAAAAAAAAAAAAAAAACTAAAATAGTCCTAATCCTATTTTTCTAATAACTTTAATTGCTTATCTGACATTTTTGCCTGAGTGTCCCAAAAGCCTGTCAAATTTAACATATGCAAAAGCTGAACCCATTGTGTTATACCTTGATTTCTCTGTATGTTCTCTATCTCAATATGTGACACCTGCATTTACTCATTTACTGAGATAAAATTTGTACGTCACCACCCAAATTCAATCAGACAAAAAATTGTGAAGATTCTAGGTTGTTAATAATTTTTCAGTCTGTCCACTTCTTTTCATGCCTATGTCATTCACTTGGTGTAGGCAAATATTCTCTCTTGGTTGGATTACTACACCTTGCCAAATTGGTTTCCTGTTTTTCACCTTGGCTGTTTTTTTTTGTTGTTGTTGCTGTTGTTGTTGTTAGACGGATTCTCGCTCTGTCGCCCAGGCTGGAATGCAGTGGCACAATCTCGGCACACTGCAACCTCTCCCTCCCAGGTTCATACGATTCTCCTGCCTCAGCCTCCTGAATAGCTGGGGCTACAGGGGTGTGCCACCATGTCTGGATAATTTTTGTATTTTTTTTAGTAGAGACAGGGGTTTCATCATATTGGCCAGGCTGGTCTCGAACTCCTGATATCAGATGATTTGCCCGCCTCGGCCTCCCACAGTGCTGGGATTACAGGCATGAGCCACTGCGCCCAGACTCTTGGCCCTTTTATATACATTTTCCATATTCCCAGATGGATTCTTTTAAAAAGCAAAGAGGATCTTGTGATATTCACCTTCATAAAGTAATTCAATGACTCCTGGTAGCCATAAAATGAAGTCCAAACCTTAGCAGGCACGTGAGACTTTTCATAATTTGGCCACTGCTGATATCTCCAGCCCCATCTTTCTCCTTATCTGACTCCAGTCACACTAAATTACCTGTAATTCTCCAATGCCCTGTGCTCTCCTTCTTTACTATAGGCCTTTACTAATTGCAGCTTCTTTGTTGAGAATGATTTCCAGATTCCCACCACAACTCCACTCATAACTCCGTTAGACCTGGCTGACCCTTCCTTCAAGAACTCAGTTCAGAATACTTTCTAAGTTCTCCCTACCTCTTCCCAGTATATTAATGGTTTCTGTGCCTATTATCTGTGCTCCCCCTATCATAACACTTTATATTTTGTGTTGTCATTATCTACTTCACGTTCAAAGTGTGGCCTGGTGGGAGGTGATTGTATTATGGGGACAGTTTTTTCATGGTTTAGCACCATTTCCTTGGTGCTGTTCTCACGATAGTAAGTTCTTATGAGATCTCATTGTTTAGAAGTGTGTGGCACCTCCCCGCTCTCTCTCTCTCTCTCTCTCGCTCCTGCTTCAGCCATGTAATACTATCCTGCTTCTCCTTTGCCTTCTACCATGATTGTAAGTTTCCTGAGGCCTCCCCAGAAGCTGAGCAGATAGCCAGCATCATGCTTCCTGTATAGCCTGCAGAACTGTGAGCCAATTAAACCTCTTTTCCTTATAAATTATCCAGTCTCCGGTATTTCCTTATATCAATATGAAAATGGACTAATACGTCATCAGTACTGTCTGTTCAAATAATGCATGCCATAAGTTTAATGTTTACTATATAAATTACCACACTTTTAATTATCCTAAACTTTCTTTTCTCAAGGTTTAAACTATCTGTATTAATATTTGTTGCCATATTAAATCTCAACTATGAGCCAGGCATTGTGCTAGATCTTTTATTTGTATGGTCTAATTTAATCATTAACACCATCTTGAAAGAAAGTTACTGTCATTCCTATATCACATTCTATATAATCCTGTATAAGAAAGCAAGGGTCTCTGAGATTAAATGCCACATAAAATATAAAGATACTTTAGATTGTGAGTATCAGAAACACCAACAGAAAATGAAGAAAACTAAGCCTCTTGTCGTTCATCTTCAGCCTGGCTTCACTGAGCAATATCATGCTATATTAGCTCTGGAATTCACATCTTCCTTTTTTAAGCTCAGTGGGTAATTTGAAAACCTGGGTACACAAAACCCTATATAATCTTCTCTTTTCTGGCGACAATTCTGCAGAAGCAATTGTCTGCTTGTGATGAAGGAAGTATATACCATGAGGTCCTTGATTATTACCTGCCACCTTTCCTCTGATTGTTAGTTTGAATAGTAGCATTGCCATCCCACAAAGCCTCAGATTTCCAGTCCCTCAACCATCATAAATAGCAGGCCCTAACCAAAATGGACATTTTAAGAAAAAATATATTTTCTTGTCTCCCTTCTTCCAGATAGGCTAGTTGCAATGAAGCTTTTCTGTTTCTTATAGATCCTCACTAAGTGAAAAATACAGCCAACGTATTTCAGCATTCTAATTTTTTTCTATGAAGTCCTAGATCCTCTAGCCTCATTCAACTCATTGTCTAAATGTCACAACCCATCAGACAATATTCTGTTTAACTGCTTTTCTACTGTGAATAAGACCTGCCAGTCTCCCAGTCCAGTATACGGGGCACTTAGCCACTGTATACACTATTTCTACTAATTCAATTTCAAAATTTTAGAAACTATTACTCCTAACATTTCCATATTCTGACATCAAAATTATTAGAAGTACTGAATATAAAAACCAATCTCAAACTGCTTAAGTGAAAAAGAAATTTATTGATTTATATAACTGATAATACTAAATATAGAGCCTTCCTCTGGCATAGATGAACATTAGGTACAAATAACATCATTAGCACTCACTTTTACACTTTCTTCCAGCCATATCTTCTCTGAACAGGTTTCAGTATCAAATGGCATTGTGACAACAGGGTTGCTGCTGCCCCACCAAATGTGGAATCTCTCAGGAAGAGCCTGGAGATGGGACACCATTTCTGCTCTAGCATTTCAAGAAAAACATCATCACCCTTACTTGCCTTGATTATGTCTCATGCCCATGCCTAAGCCAAATGTTGGAATCTGAAGCATCATGATGGAACAGTTAACTTTGAGCATGTTCATTTACTCTGAGCCAGAGACGAGGTACATAATTCAAGTGTGTGGGAAGACAGCAAGGGAGAGACAAAAAAAAAAACAAAAAAAAAAAAAAAAAAAAAAAAAAAAAAAAAAAAAAAAAACAAAGTAAAGTTGAAGTTGTTTAGTCCTTTTGGGCTAATATAGCAAAATACCATAAACTGAGTATCTTATATATAGCATAAATTTATTTTTCACAGTTCTAGAGACTGAGCAGTTCAAGATCAAGGCGCCAGCAGATCCAGAGTCTGATGAACACCTACTTTCTCATAGATGGTGCCTTGCTGCTGTGTCTTCACATGGTGGAAGAGAGAAACAAATTTATTTGGGCATTTTTCTTTTTAAAGGCTCTAATCTCATTCATGAGGGCAGAGCCTCCCAAAGGCCTCATCTCTTAATACCATGACATTAGGGATTAGGATTTAACACATGAATTTTGAAAACATTCAGACCACAGCAAGGTCCTTGACTAAAAAGAAGAGGAAATGAGATGAAAGACTAATTAACAGAGGGCCACTACACTAAGATTGAATAGCTAGCATATAGCTAGAATAGAATTTGATCCTCCCATAAGTTTTTAAGTATACACCATACTGTATCCTTAAATCCAATATGAAAAGTTTTATAACTAAATCAGTTATCTAATTTCCTATATCATTTATAATTTGTAGATTTTCATTTTTCCAGAGAAGCACCTTAAAACCTGTTTTCAATGTATTATGTTACATTTTGTATGTAATTTTATTATTGACACCTTTGGGGATCATTAACAACAATAAGATAAAATGTATTTTCAACCTTTCTTGTGCCTGTCTTCTTTAAGAAATAGAATCTTCATACTTGTTAGCACACTTTAAAGAAGAAAATTTAAAGAGGGAGCACATGAATCTGTCATTGTGCATGCAATTCTAAAGGAAAAAAAAATGTATCAAAACAGAAAATAATCTTGATTTTGGCATAAAGTTTCCTTAATCAAACCAAAGAGGTGCATAATAAAAAGGAAAAAAAAAACTGTTCTTTTATAATTTGAAAAGAGAGAAGAAGCGATATGAGTCAGACTACAGAATAAGCATGGACAGGAAAATTGTTCAAATGAACACTAACATATGTCCTGGAGAACTGAGCCCTAAGGTGTACATCGACATTTCATGGTACAGCAACAAGGAGAAGTTTTTGTTGTTGTTGTTGTTGCTGTTTTTTAATTATGAATAGGAATGAGGAAGAATAAACTGAAAATTTGATGAACACTTAGGTTCAAACATTCTTGAAGGTAGGACTGGTGGCATATGAGAAGCTTAGGGGTCAGGTACTAGACATTATTACAATTTGAAAAGTATGAGTGACATAGCTACTTTCATCAATTCACTTAAGATTCCTTTTGAGAAACAAAAAGCCTTTAGTTGGCATCATTTCTTTATTAGATGAGAAAATATCTTGAAATTAAACTAAACCTGAAATGATTTTGGATACAACTATTGTGAATAAGCAGAATTTCAGGAAAGTTGGAAACTCTAAACATTGCTAAAGCATTATGAATCTGTTTAAGCTCTCTATAAAGTTCCTTGATTCGTGGTGTGCAAGAATTAATTAATTAAGCTATATATGCAACCAGATGGACAACTATTCTCTAAATCTCTAAGCAGAACAAATATTTATATAATTATGTACAGTTTTCAGGGCCTCATCAAGATCCTCAATATGATAAATGACATATTTTGCGGTGTTGAAAATTTCTGATTTATGATATTGTTTCTGCTTAATTGAAGCATTTCATATTTACTTATAAATATTTTAGTTTTATATGAAAGGGAATTTTCTAAACTTCATTTTAGGACTGGCTTTATAATTTATGGCACCTGAAAAACTTCATATATTTCTCTTTAATGTAGCTACATAATTGAAAATTACCTTTAGTGAATGTCATATTGATAATAAACAACATTTGATAAGAGATAATGATAAGTTACTTCAAACAGGTTGGAATCTGCTCTCACTGTATATCCCTCCTCTGACTGCCCACCCAACACTGAGCACAGAGGTACACACATGGACGGTGCTAAGTTAATTTTTGTTAGATATTCTTTAGCAATTCAAAACAAATGGAAAAACAGCACATTTCATGTCTCCAGATTTTGCCTTCATGATTTGAACTCATAATTTTCTATTCAATGTTATTTGTTCAGATAGCAAAGTTATATTGTATGGCTATACATACAATGTATACAATATACAATATCATGCAGCATTTGTAATCAAAATTATATATTAAACTTAATTAATTCAACAAATACCTATTGAGCTTCTATTAGGTGTCAGACAATATTTGAGAACTAGAAATATATTAGTAAAGAGAGCATGGATTTTGCACTCAGAACGTGAGGAGATAAGAGTCAAGAAAATCTCTTAATACAATATATTAGATGTTAGACCTTTTGTACATTTTTCTAATTTCTTGTTAAATTTGTCTTCTTAAAACACAGGAAGAAAAACAGTATAGATTTCAATAGATCTAAAATGGCTCTATTTAGGCTTCCATTTGTGTAAATTCGTAATTTTAGGATAAAATCTTTCTCTTAATCTAAAAATATTTCCACATATTTATTATGATGATGCCTATGGTATTGTTTTACCAAAATATAGATTACATAACCATAATAATCATTCCTTCATTTAACCAATGAATATTGGTATTGTTGTATGCATTAAAATGATTTAATCTATACATCTTTAGTACTGCTATTGTTACTACATGACTTTTTTGAGAACTGTGTAAATCCCAAAATTTATATATTACAATTTCTTACAAATTTAGTTGCAGAATTGGCATAAAGCACATATCATCTGTTTTGCTGCAGTTAATTCACAAAATATGAAGCAAATAGGATATAGGGTTATTGAGAACATCACAGAATCGCAAGTCGGAACTTCTGTATTTAAAGCTTTCCTAGACTGTTTTTTTTAACCTTTCACAGTCACTTTAAATCTCTCAACCTCATTTTCTCATCTGTATGATGGAGAGAATATATTTGCATTATTTGTACAAGTTATTTAGAGCATCAGTTAGAAAACATTTTTGAATGCACACACTTTGTTATCTAAAACTCTATGCAAATGATGACTATTATATTATTGCAGTTTTATGTTAATTTCATTAACTTACTAGATTTAGTAACTTATTTCACTTATACAGTTCCTTTCTATGAAAAATAAAACAACCTTTTACAATATGAAGCATAAATAATAGCAATAACTTTGTAATTACTCAGAAGACTATTAAGAGGAATAAAAAATAAAAAAGGTAATATCTTAAAAAGTTATTATGTCACATTTTATATTGGAAAAGTGTGCTCTATAGTCAAAAAAGAGGGAGAAAAGACATATTTTTTTTCTGTATCTTTTCCTCTAAGATAGTATTGCTAATATTCTCAGGAAGGAGACAAGTCCAACACTGAGAAGCTGATGTCTTAGAACCCACTATCTTAATTCAGCTTTCTTTCTCCTGGGAGTGTTACGGGTTGTGGGAGAAATACCAGCTATTTGGAACCTTCTACACATAGGCTTTTTATTCATTCATTCATTCTGCAAATATTTATTGAGCATTTTCTATATGCCCACATTCTAACCAGCAAATACAAAGATTAATATAAAGTCATGGTTCCTGCCACCAAGTAGCTCACAGTCTATCAGAAAAAAACCAGTTAATAAATGTATTATTTGTAAGGTGTTTTTCTGACTACTATCTACAATTCCCTTTTAAGTAGAGGATTACTCTAAGGACTATCAGGAGGAGAGGCAATTCTATTAGGACTAGAGGCAAGGTAAATGCCATTAAAAGAGCAGTAAGAGTTAATAATACACAAGCATACACATGCACAAACATACCACTCCTAAGCCCACCTTCAGTATGGATGTATGTTCCAAAAGCAAGAAAAGGAATGTAAAGACAAAAGCTCATGTCCATGGGACTTTTAAGTCTTCTCAATGGCTTAGATCAGTTCTATAAAATATGTGATATCTGGAAGACAAAATAAAATATAGAAGTATACTTAAATAATGCTGAATAAGTATTTCTCCTTCTAATAAATTTTGTGAATGTACTGGAAAAATTTTGAACACATCTTCAGAAGTATTTTGGAAACCAAATAAATCATTGAAATGCGTAAATAATCAAATCAAAGGCTATTTTCCTTAACTTCATTTTCTGGTTTAGGTCTCAGAATTCTGATAATTTTTATCTTGGTGAATTATCCATGTTTTTAAGTCTCTAATAACTTGAATGAAGCTGTAAAGGACAGCTTGGGTAGGTGTTTGCCTGTGCTTGCAGAAAAGATTTTTGTTTGGGTATTTGTTTTGGAAGAGAGAGGTTGAACACTTCTCAGAGAACCAACAAATCAGCTGCTTAGTAATTTTAATCTTGAACTTTTGGAAATGATTCTAACCTTTTTATAACGGTTTCAGTAAAGATTTCTTACTAAGATTCTGACTAACAATACTCTTCAGTCAGGTATGTTGGACATTGCTGTGAATACTGGGAAACAACCCAAGAAGAATAAATTATAACTTTAAAATCTAAGCCAAAATACACACCCATTTAAAATACCGCTCTGTAATGTTTGGCTCATGTGAAGAAGGTGTATACTTTTAATTTACTGGAAGTATAGCTGAAGAACACTTTTAGATTATTTTCTGATGAATTCTCATTTCCAGGTAAGGAATAACAAAAGTGTAGTGGTTTATCTCAGCACCTGCTTTTTCATGTACTTCTCCCAAACACCTCCTTCCACCTGCCTTTTACATCATAAACCTAGGTTCTTAGCCTGAGGCCTCTCATTCTTAATCCTTGAATTCCTATATAATATGGTAGTCCATTGTCTTAGATTGGATTCCCTCCAGCACACTCTGACAGAATTCCATATGAAAAAAATCTATATCTATCTATTATCTATCTATCATCTATCTATCTATCTATCTATCTATCTATCTATCTGTCTATCTATCTATCTGTCTATCTATCGTCTATCTATATCTTTATCTATCTCTCTATCTATCTATCTACCTACTAGGGAAATGAGAAGAAAATGAGATGTAACAGTGCAATAATAGTAAGTCCTATGGAAGATATCTTTGGCTCAATCCTGCAGTGGAACTCTGCAAACACCATAGATCAATTGAGTTGTCCTTACCAGAAGATAGAATATTAAGACCTCGTATCTGTCAGTGGTTTTTTAAGTGCTGTTTCTAAGGGACAATAATTCCCGGTCACTGATGGCTATCAGGGAGCATAGGTAGTGGTGGTTCTAACATCCTAAGGATAGTCTTTAAAAATGAGACACTAATGCTAAATGGTGGGAAGAAAAACCTACTGGGAGCCTATGTGCATGAAAATAGCCAAGGGATACTAGGGTATATGGGTGGAGTTTTTATAGAAGTAACCAAGTATTGTCAAGTATTTAAAAACACACTTTACATACCAGACAATCAGGATCAATTTCGGCATTTGTCACTAATTAACTGAGCAATATTGGACATTAAATTATATTCTCAGGTTTCTTCTGATGTTAGCCAGCATGACAGAAAGCCAACATGAGCCCATTTTAGCCAAATAAATGAAAATTCGTCTGTTCATACAGTTAAATCACCGCCTTAGCTAAGGGTAGAGTTTGGCCTTAAGGATCAGAGGAATCAAGGCTCTGATACTAACCAGTACTAACGAGCAATTCTTTTTCTCTATCGTCTCTTTGTGTGCCAGATTCACTTCCTTCCATATAGTAGTAGGCAATGTTGCCTCTATCAACTCTTGATTTTAAGCCTCACAATTTCACCCACATTTGCTCATGGTTTTGGTTTTAAATGGCAGTAAAGAAAGAATTTTACTTGACTAGATTTGATTTTCTTTTAAAAAAAACTTAACTCTTCTGTAATTACTGTGGCCAGAGGAAGAGTTATTGCATTTACACAGATGTGCAACCATCTTAGAGAGATACCTGTGGCCACTAAGGTGAGGTCATGTAATATTAGAGCAGTTTGTATTTGGATAATATGGTTAGAAAGGGTAAAGCATAATTCTCCCGAAGTAAAAAGGTCAGATCGCAAAAAAAAAAAAAAAACAAAGTAAACTGAGCAAAGCAAATGATACATTTCTATGTCATCTGAGCTTTAGTTTCCTAATTAATAAAATGCAGTCCAAAACATTTATTACATTCATTTAACAAAATTTTTTCAAGTATTACATATGATAATATCATCAAAATTGCTTTACAAATTATGAAGTTTAGCTTGTAAATATTAAATGCCACTTACATAGGATATTAAAACTTCTGTCAGATCTGTTCATCTACAATGTTTTATATTACCAGTAAGTACAAAAGGTCAACTAAGAATTAGGCAAGAACCTAGAGTCTTCTATCCTATATTTTAGTAAACAAAACTTAGGTTTAGTTTCCATGATAAATTTGGAGCCTTAAATCTTGGTAGCATCCAGCTTTATTTTTAAGACAGATGAATCATTCATATGGAAACAGGAAGAAGCAGATGGTTTCTCACCATTATTTTTGTAAATGCTATTAGGCAAATTATCTTAACAGTTAGAAATATCTTTAGGGCATCAATATATCAGCTGCCACAGGGATTTCCTTGAAATTTCCTTGAAAACAGTAATATCCAGGAAGCATATAAACAATTTCTATCTTTTGCAAAACAAAACATAACATCACAAAAGGGAAAAAACAAATAAAGTAAGATGGCATTTGGACTATTAATTTCCATACAGCCTCAAATTACTCAAACGAAAAACTTTTCTTAATACCATCAGTCCCAAAATTTGGTTCAACAACATTCACAGACTTTACTCAAGGTTTGCTCTGACCTGGCTACTAGTGATTATTCAATACAGAGAGAAACATTAACAGACAATTCTAAATCTTAAAGGCCTCATAGTGAAATGCAGAGGTCAAGTTCTCCCTTTCAATCTGCCGTTGTCCTCCTTATTTCTACTATGCCCTTTCCCCTGTGCTCCAGATCTTATCTCATTATGCTTATATTAAGGAATTAGTCTTGTAATTGTTCTTTATGTTTCCAGTGTTTCCTTCAATCTAACACCAGTCACACTAATTTTCTAAAACAATTTTGTACTATGTCATTTCTCTTAAGAAAAAAAATCTATGGCTCTAAAATTTTAAAATAATAATGTTTATTTACTTACAGAATTTTAGGGCTATAGGGATGCTTAAAGTGTTTGCACTAAATTCAACTCAATTTGGGATAACTTTTACTCATGAGTCAGGCTAACCCTTAATAAGCTAACAAAATGATTTTATTTAAAGTCCTGGATACTACACAAAAATTTTGTCAGCGTCTTTATGTTGTAGCATTGATTAGCAAAATTAAAATTTTGAGCAATCATAGAAACGTGAATGAGAAACACAAATAAAATTTGGTGTGTATGAGTAAAGATTAGAACAATTGAAGGCTGGAGGATCAGTTAGGAGGCTTAAACAACTATCTAGGCAAGAATTCATAACAGTTGAAATTTGAATGATGGCAGTGAAAATGGAAAGTAAAGTGCAGATGCAAAAGACATTATGGAAGATAAATTGACAGAACTTGATGATTAGGCCAAGTGAGAGGGATATGTGAAAACTATTTTGAGGTTTTGGCTCTGAGAGAATGGTGGTACATACTATAACCAAAACAAGAAAAAATCAAATGGAGAAGTAAATTTGTTGCAGTTTCTTGAGAAGGAATGATGTGCTCTGTTTTCAAAACATTAAATATTCTTGAACTTGGCAATTGTCATTCTACAACATTTACCGTTTACCTGGTAACAGCAAGTATATTTTTCTTTGGGAAACCACTGCTCCTTCATCCTTACCTGACCCCTCCCCCAGCTATAAGGATAGATCACCAGTGTTCCAAGGAAAGCACTGCATTTCCTTGGGCCCAGTGATTAATTCAGAGCAAAATGACCCAGTTGGAGGCAATATTACAAAATGAGATTTTGCTGAAACAGTTGGGAAGCAAAGTACTTTTTCTATTGATTCACCAGCAGTTAGTATGGTGTGGTTGGTAAAAATGAAGGCAAGTCAATAAAAGGTAATGCGAAAAATGGATTGAACCTGGTTCCTGATGACATCCTTTGAGACCCTAATTCAAGTCTCCTTCCATATTTTCAGAACATGAGATAACACATTCCCTTTGGATTTAAATAATTTGGGTAGAGATGCTTGCCTGACAACTAAAAAATCCACGACACTTGCTTTACAAAATAATTTACAAAACTAAATTTCTTACTTTAAAACAAATTAGGAAGAGAGAAAAAAAAAAGAAAATCGCTTCCTAGAAAGCTACAAACTTATTATTTATGAAAATACATATTTGCCTATTTTTAAAAAGGCAAACATCTGTTGAGATTTTTTTTTTTTCATTTCTTTCTCATCTTTCCAAATACATGTCATACTTCTGTGGGCATGTGCAGATGCTAAACTATATCATTACATTTATTTTATATTGTAATCTTCCTCTGAATCCATAGCAAGTCTTTCTTTGACATGTGTTCTCTTACAGGCCCACAAATTACTACCGGAATGGTAATAGTATATTCCCTCTTTGGGGAGTTTTGGCATTTCCAAAGAGGGCCATGTCTTCATTTGTGTCTTGTCTTTTCCATTAGAATTCCAGGGAATGAAACCCCAGAATCAAGAGCAGGAAAATGAATGCTTGAGTAATTGGCATCATCAGTACATATGGTACACTTCATTTGATACTTTCTTTAAAAGCGAAACCAAAGTCTACATTTTGACAAAATAACTGGCTGTTATTTTCAGGAGTTGATCTTTTATTTTTTTTAATACTGGTATTCTTTGAACTAATTCTCTACTTTTTTGCTTAAGTAAATCATTTGCTTGAAATTTAGTGTGTGTGTGTCCAACGCATACACATTGCGTAAGGACAAAGATACCATTCTGAGAAGTGCATCATGAAGTGATTTTGTCTCTGTGAACATTATAGAGTGTACTTAAACAAACATAGATAGTGTAGTCTACTATATACCCAGGCTATACTGCATAACTTATTGTTCTTAGGCTACAAACCTGTACAGCATGTTACTGTACTGAAAACTGTAGGCAATTATAACACAATGGTAAGTATTTGTGTAGTTAAACATGTCTGGGCACGCATGGTGGCTCATGCGTGTAATCCCAGCACTTTGGGAGGCTGAGGCGGGCAAATCACAAGTTCAGGAGTTCCAGACCATCCTGGCCAACATGGTGAAACCCCGTCTCAACAGAAAATACACAAAATTAGCTGGGCCTGGTGGTGGGCCTCTATAATCCCAGCTACTTGGGAGGCTGAGGCAGGAGAATCTCTTGAACCTGGGAGGCAGAGGCTGCAGTGAGCTGAGATCCCGCCATTGCACGCCAGCCTAGGCAACAGTGCGAGATTCCATCTCAAAAAAAGAGTCTGTTCTTGCTTTGCTGTGAAGGAGTACCTGAAGCTGAGTAATTTACAAATAATAATAATAATAATAATAATAATAATAGGTTTAACTGACTCTTGGTTCTGCAGGCTTTCCAGGAAGCGTGGCGTTGGCATTTGCTTTGGTGAGGCCTCTGGAATCTTCCAATCGTGACAGAAGCAATGGGGAGCCAGCATGTCATATGGTGACAGCGGGAGCAACAGAGAGAGAAGACTGAAGCAGATCTTGTGTGAACTAAGAGAACTAACTTACCATCAAAGGAATGGTGCTAAACTGTTCTTGAAGGATCTGCCTCCGTGATCCAATCACCTCCCACCAGGCCCTACCTTCAACATTGGGAATTATATTTCGACATGATATTTGGAGGGACAAGCTTTCAAACTGTATCAATATCTAAACATAAAAAGACACAGCACAAATACAGTATTCTAGTGTTATAGGATCACCATAATACATGCAGTCCATCATTGACCAAAATGTTGTCATGTGGGACACAACCATATATCCTAGAATAGATTATTAATGAAGAAAAATATGTATAAAGAAAGGCTTCTGCTTATATATACATACCAAAAATTCATGATACTAAAATTATATATAAATATATATTTTATACAAAGGCAGATTTCCTTGTTCATAGAATTACATTTTACCAATAAAAGACTGGCGATAAATATACCTTCATTATTTCTCAGCACTATTATCTTTCTTGTCTTTTCTTCAGTGCAAAATTGCACTCAATATTTCATTATCTGGGAAGACTCAATCAATTAGGAAACAAGTATTTCTTAAGCCCTAGTTATGTTTTTTTCAGCATTACAAGGAATTCAGAGTAAGTATATAATAAAATCTCTTTATCAGAGTTCAAAATCTAGTAATAGAAAGTAAATGGCAGAATTAAGGAGGCAATGCTAAGCTGAAGGAAAGGCTCTGGGTTGCTTGCTTGGCAAGTACACAAGCTGAAACAGCTAAGATAAAGACCGACAACTTTTAAAACTTTCCCATTAACGTGGCACACTCAGGATGTGTAAAACAGAATTTCTGATCATTCCTCTAAGGCCCCCACCCCCAACAAAATCTGCCCTTATTGCCACTTTTGCCACCTCAATTACTGGCTACTCATCATTCCTTTGCTCATACCAAAACTCTTAGGTCTGTCTTCAAGTCCATTAATTCTCTCATATGTACATCTAATCTGAAAAGAAATCCTGTTAGATTCACCTTTGAATTATCTTCAGACTGATTACTTCTCACTCTCACCACTCTTTGGTTCTTACCACATCTCTCATGTGCTAGTGAAGTCACCTCCTAACTGGTCATTATGTTTCTATCTGTTCCTTTACAATCTCTTCTTAAGACAGTAGCCAGCGTTATCCTTTTACAACATGCCTAGCAATGTCACTTCTCTGGTCAGCATAAGTCAAAGTCTCCCTGAGGGTCTACAATGCTCTACAAGTCCTGCTACCTCTCTGACCTCTCTTGCTCTTTACTGTTCCCCTTTTCCGTGTCCTTTCTGCTGCTGCTCAAACATGTCAGTTAATAGCCCACCTTAGGAAATTTATTCTGGCTCTTCTCTTTGCCTGGAAAGCTTCCCACCTTTCTGATTGTTTTCAAGTCTTCGCTCAATTATAGTTTTTAAAAAATAAACCATGCTCTGACGATCCATTTAAAATTGCACCCTCAGATATTTTCAATCAGTCTTTGCTGTACACTCTATTTTTCCATAGCACTTGTCACTTTCTTTATCTAATGCATTTAGCATTTAGCAATGCTAAACGATCCATTTGTTTATTCTATTTATTGACTGTCTCTGCCTGATCTAAAATATCAGCTCCATACAGGCAGAAGTCCTTGTCGGTTTTGTACACTAACTTGTTCCAAGAACCTGGAACAGATGTTTGATACATATTTTTGGAATTAAATAAATGAATATGACACAATGCCTACAGAAGATAAGGCATAAATAATTTGGAGCCAAATTATCTTACTTCTCATTTAAATATATTTTTGATCATTTCACAACGTTTTATTTAGTCAATACAGCAACATCATACAGTGGATAATATTATCATCTCATTTTACACATGAGGAAATTAAAATATGTAATTAATTAATTAATTAGGGTACTGAAACAAATTTCCCAAAGTCACTTAAGTGATAGGTGATAAGCTCAGAATTTGCACTCATATTACCTGAGGCCAGAGCCAAAAATTTTTAATACCCGGCTATGTGGACTTTAGTGACTTGCTTTGCCTTTGGGTCAGTTATTTACATTCTATGAACTTTTTTTCTCTCACCAGTTAAGCAGGGATACTAATCCCTCTCACACATCATTGTGGTATGCAACGGAAATATTTGTAAGTGTCTGGTAAATAATAGGCAATCATTAACTGAAAATAATATTCACGTCCTTCCCACATTATGCTTACAATATGAGATGTTTTACATAAGCTCAATCCTTATAGGATGTGTCTCTGCCTTTAAAAGACATCTGAGAATTAGGTTAGGGATACTGTAAAGGTCTAAGAAACATGCCCATCCCTCTTTAGTTTAGACTTGAGTCTAGAAAGTCAAAATTATTTCTCAAAGCATGAAGTAATGCTCTAGCTGATAAAGAATGGTCCATCTTCCAGAGTGTCACTTTTCTGCATATTTCCTTACTGAGACAGCCAGGGCCACAGATCCTAGGGCAGATTCAATGACTTAGAGGGCATCTCAAGCCCTGACAGAGCCAGAAGTTCCAAGTCCCCACTTTGCCACCTATCCACCGAATATTCTTGTACATGTCACTTCTCTGTCCATGACAGACTGTAAGTGACTTTTAGATGGCTAATGCTCTGACAGTGCTGACTCTGTGCCAGGCACTTTCTTGTATATTAGCTCTTTTGAACATACAAACAACTGTCAGATTAGACAAAAGAGAAACCAATGAGGGTAGGGCCAAAAATGACCTTAAGAAAGTGCTGGATCTGGCTGGGCATGGTGGCTCACGCCTGTAATCCCAGCACTTTGCGAGGCCGAGATGGGCGGATCACGACGTCAGGAGATCGAGACTATCCTGGCTAACACGGTGAAACCCCGTCTCTACTAAAAATACATACATTAGCCGGGCGCGGTTAGTCCCAGCTACTCGGGAGGCTGAGGCAGAGCTTGCAGTGAGCCGAGATTGCACCACTGCACTCCAGCCTGGGCGACAAAGCGAGACTCTGTCTCAAAAAAAAAAAAAAAAAAAAAAGAATGAAAGAAAGAAAGAGATGGGTCTTAAGCTAACTCCTGAAGGACAGACAATATACAATATATCTGCTTTGGATATCTGCTTTGGATAAACGGAGAGTCAAGATAAAAGCATTCTCAAAGCAATGACAGCAGAAATCCATGATTAATAAACACACATTAAGTACAGGGTGTTAGGTACCTGCTAATGCTGTGAGCATTCCAGACCTACAAATAAGGCATGATTCTTACTGGAAAGCAGTTTATGAATTTCACAGTCCAGATAGAAGTACAGACAAGGAGACATTTAATCATTACGAGGGACCAACTCTAACAAATATTATAAAAGAAACTCCACAAAATACATGAAATCAGGAGAAAACATAGATTAATATTTTGTGAGACATTAGAAGTTGTTTTATAGAGCAGATGATATATAAACGAGAGATAAACAAAATTTCCATTAATAGGAAAAATTTTAAGGACATTCCAAGCAGAAATGTATGGTTGGTTCTATGAAAGAGCAAATAACTCAGAGACAGAAATGCATGTAGAATAGACAGAAAAAAAATGAAGAATATGTGCAAAAAAATACAGTTTCAATATTATCGTAAGTCAAGTTAATTTACTTGGAAGTCTCATTTTAATGAAAAAAATAAATGGTGGAAAAAAAATCCTCCTAGCAGTTCAGGCAGCTAGTCCTACTTTACAAATGTCTTTTTTTTTTTTTTTTTTTTTTTTTTTTTTTTT
>NW_016825956.1:895088-905700 GCF_001698545.2 Rhinopithecus bieti
TTTTTTTTTTTTTTTTTTTTTTTTTTTTTTTTTTGTCAAATATCGTCATTGTATATATGGAAGCATGTCGAGGGGAAATCCAAGACCTTGCTGAAATTTTCTTTCTCTTCTCTCTTTCTCTAAATTGGCACATCATTAGTACTTCACTTTTAAGGAAACACAGCTAGACTTATTGATTCCACAGTAAAGCAAATTTATTCTTAAAGGACTAAAGTAAATACCATGGCTTTAATCAACTAAGAAAACATACTCAACTTCCCCCCGCCCGGCAAGTGCATTTGAAGCAGTGTAAGGTCTAAGTTCGAGGAGATGGATTTCAGTGCAAGTAATTACAAGCTGCAACATAATTTCCTTAAAACTACACACATACTAGACAAATACTTATTTGTGGTTATAGAGTGGGTAAAGTTACTATAAAAATAGTAGCACACCTTATAATAGTGCCATATGCCATAATTTACCTTTGCTATATCTGAAGTGTCATATCTTGTTCCAGACTTAATATTTAGTAACTAACAATTTAATGTACAAATCTCTAGCCTAAGCAACAGAATAATTAGTACAGGAGGGCCCCCCTTTTTACACACCAAAAATATATTTGACCATGCAAAATGCCTGAGGATTATATAGAAAAGGAAGGGAAGGGATCTTTAGTTATGAAAAATAAAGGGTAATTTTCAAATAACTTATGAATTAAGGAGTAAATAATGTAGACATGCAGAAGAGTAATAATAGATCATAAATGGCAATAGACTTCTCTTATTAAATGTCATGAAAAAATCTTCAATTTGATGTACACATGTCCTCTGAAAATAGAATTAAAGCCAATTATTGAAAAAAATGCAGTGAAAATCATCATACATTACATCCATTATAAGTGAATGCAAGAACAAAATATGGTCAATCAATTGTGACTTATTCTTAAGAAAAAAATCAGCTTTGGGGCAATTTCCCATCTATTATTTCACCATCCAAAATAAACCTCTTATTAAACAACAGCAATAATAAAATAGAAATTATCAACAAAAACATTTTCCTATGTTGATGTAACTTGTTGTGCTGTTGGGGTTCATTAAATGAACAAGAGTCCCCCAAATATTCAGCTATTTTTTTGGTAATTTCTTGAGTGTATTCCAATCCATTTGGGCTACTTATTTGAACCCACTGGACACCAGTTTACCACAGGGCAAAGAATAGGGTCCAGAATTCAGTTCACTTCAAAAATATTAGAGCTCATAAGACTCTCCTGGGGTAAAAGCAATTCCTGGCGGTTTATATGAAATCTATCAGTTAAGTCAGCAAAGGAAATATTTTATGAGCTTTTCCAAACTATAGCACAACCTAAAAATGTGTGGGGAATCACAGATGAGATTCATAACTTAGATAATATAAATCAGTACACACACAATCTATTCCCATTATTTCCTTAGTTTTTATTGTTTCACATTTTATCATTCCAGTCACAAGCTAGAAAAGGAAAATGCAAAAACCTAGCTCCTATCACAAAATCTATCATCAAAGATATTATGCATGGAGAAAAAAATCACCCCAGAATGTTTTAAAATGGACCATGAGTGACACTAACACAAACCGTTTCAGGAAGTTAGTAGAGTTAAAACTTCGTTGCCATGAATTGAAGATGAGAATTGAGGAGACATAGCCGACAAACGTACACAAGTTCTCAGTAAGCATTACCGTAAAGCAAAGACAATGGGTTAACAGCTAGATTTGGGAAGGCAGAGAATCAAGAAGGGAATTAGCCATCCTCCAAATCTGGATTGAAAAGAGATTTGGCACCAATATAGATGAACCTTAAAGACATGGAAGCAACTATTTCATCAAGCTTAAGTCTAAAATCATCTCTTTTCACTGTGAGCTAAAATATCATTTATTATAAGTTGGAGAGACTGTCAGTTAAACACAGTGGATGGAACACAGAAATATAATATCTCTTCCACATGAAAATTCACTAAAATTATTATAAAGGAATAAAAAGTTGTTAATAAAAAGGTAAATAGAATGAAAAAAAAAAAAAAAAACAGCAGACAAGTAATTAAAGAAAAGAACTTTACCACAGGAATCATTAGGCAGGATTCTCAGAATGATGATGAATACAAATACAAGGACAATAGTTGTGTCTAGTTTTAGAGATCAGTCCAGGTGGAATCAGGAGAGATAGTTTCCAGAAGTGATGATAATGTAGATTAAAGAAAAGTAGATACATATAGATAAATAGATGATAGATAGATAGATAGATAGATAGATAGATAGATAGATAGATAAATGCACTGAGAGATTATTTAATGTGTTTGACCATTTGGTGATGAGTTTTATGATTCTTTTAGAGTTGGAGGAAAATTACCAGTTAGTAACAAAGACACTTAAGCAAATGCAATAATGAAGGAATTACTAATTCTAGGAAAACTAAAAGCTACTCAAATAAAAAAAAGTCACTATTGTTCATCATCTGGTTTAGTTTTCATAATATTTACATACAGTTACATAAACACTGAATACTTATTTCAGCACAAAATTGATACATTATATTGGGAGTATAGTGGAGGGGAAGTGTGTGTGTGTGTGTGTGTGTGTGTGTGTGTGTGTGAGCATGCGTGCACCCATGTATTACAGAGAGAGAGAGAAAGCGTGTTTTAAAAACATCATCAGATTGCACTGGAGAGCTAGCTACTCATCTTTACAAAAGGAAATCTGTAGATGTCACCAATTTAAGTATTAAGAAATAGCAGCAAAATATATTTATTTAGAATCAGTAGATGGAGACTAGTTTCTAGCTAAAAGTTAAAAGCAGTTTTTGTGGATTGTAACTTGGGGTTGGGCAGTGGCCAGGGCAACGTGCTCTAATTTTCATTACAAGACTTAGCTACAATTTAACTTATTAAACCATGTAAGTACATTAACTGAAACAATAATGTAATTTTAAAAAGAGTGAAGAAGTGATTTCAAAGCTTTTGAGCAGAATAGTTAGGGTTTTAAAGAGTTTTAAGGATGAGAAGAAAAGAAAGTACCTACAAAATGGAAAATAACTACTCTGTTAGTTCTTAAAAATGGTCTCAATGTATATTTCCTACCATATTGACCATAGCTTCAAAAAGGGTTCCTTAATATCCAAACAAGCATACCTTGTAACAAAATCTGCACGTTCAGCACATGTATCCCAGAAATTAAAGTAAAATTTTAAAAATCCAAACAAATAAACCATTTACTCTGCCCAAAGATGCCTTCAGTCACTAGCATAAAATCATTCCTTCTCCATTTCCAACTGTCAAATTTCTGACAATCACTCAAATCCCATCTTAATGCCACTTCATTTTCCCCCAGCCTCAACCATTTAGAATAATTTACTATTGTGATGTCCACTGAACGTTTCCCTCCCTTACTACATTTACTTAACCTCATTTTACATTCTTTTGCAAATTCAAATCATTCTAAGTTGCTTAAATCATTAGTCTGTTACTCATTTTGCATTGCTTGCATTAACTGACAAACCATTTGAATACATATAAGTCACTTCGTGACTGTGTTAAATAAAATTGGAATTTGAAATGCAATCTTTTCTGTTTTAAAGAAGTACCATGACCTTGCCCTCATTTTATTTTGCTAGCTTTAATTATTTAGACTACTCTAATACTACTGCTGTGGATGACTTAGACTACAGGTAACTTGGTTAAGAAACAAAATAAAATTGAGGATCTAAGTGTTTACATTTGGATATTTAATCTTAAAGTTCTTTTCATCAGAGATTTGGAGAAAATTAACATTTTATTTTGTTTTGAAATTGCATGTACAAGCACATGACAATGGCACACAATAGCCATGAGTCTGACCACAAATCACTAATTATAAGTTGTTTTTGGTTATAATTTTTTTTTGAAAAACAATAAAAAGCAGACTGCTGTCTATGGAAATAATAATAAAAGTCACTTAAAATAAAATAATTATCTGGGGCCAGGCGCCGTGGCTCAAGCCTGTAATCCCAGCACTTTGGGAGGCCAAGACGGGTGGATCACGAGGTCAGGAAATCGAGACCATCCTGGCTAACATGGTGAAACCCCGTCTCTACGAAAAAACACGAAAAACTAGCCGGGTGAGGTGGCGGGCGCCTGTAGTCCCAGCTACTCGGGAGGCTGAGGCAGGAGAATGGCGTAAACCCGGGAGGCGGAGCTTGCAGTGAGCTGAGATCTGGTCACTGCACTCCAGCCAGGGCGACAGAGTGAGACTCCGTCTCAAAAAAAAAAAAAAAATCTGTTTTAACACCTGTAATCCCAGCCCTTTGGGAGGCTGAGGCGGGTGGATCATGAGATCAGGAGATCGAGATCATCCTGGATAACATGGTGAAACCCTGTCTCTACTAAAAATACAAAAATTAGCCGGGCATGGTGGTGCATGCCTGTAGTCCCAGCTACTGGTGAGGTCGAAGCAAGAAAATTGCTTGAACTCAGGAGGCAGAGGTTGCAGTGAGCAGGGATAGCGCCACTGCACTTGCACTTCAGCCTGGGCAACAGGGTGATACTCTGTCTCAAAAAAAATTAATAATAATTATTATTGTTTTAATCAGCAATGACAATAATTTCTTCTTAATTAATGATTAGATATATTAATTTCTATTACTTAAAGTGATCAATTTGAGTTATAATGCCATATCAGAAAAAAAGATAATTAATTATTGGGCACTTAGAATATTCCAAGTCACATCTAAGGTGTTTATATTAATTTTCTTACATAATTCTCACAGAAACAATAGCAACAGATAGACATTAATAGTATACACATAGCACTAACTATATGCTAAACCCTCGTCTAAGAGTTTTTTACACATACTAAGACATCAAGCATCACAACAACTCTGTCAATTGGGAACTATTATTATTTTCATTTTGCAGTTGAAGAAATTATAGCATGGACAGGAAATAATTTCTCTATGGTCATATAGCTGAAAAGTTCAATACCAAATTTGAAATCCAGAATCTATACATTAACTGCTATATTTAATGAGTATTCTTAGTAGTGTTATAATCTTTATTTTTCTAAGTTTTAAAAAATATTTTACTGAAATATAACATTATACAGAAAAGGGTACAAATCATAAATACACTGCCTGATATAATTAAGAAAGACATAAAAGATAGGAAAGAAAGGAAAACAAAAGGTAATATTTGATATTTTAAGTCTGTGTTTTTATCTACAATAATTTGTATGATTTACCCTATGTTTACACATTTCTCTATCTATCATCAGAAGCTTTAAGAAACTTAAATCCAATGCTCCTTTGTTCGGCCTTTTATATAAATTAGAAGGCAATATATTCTCAAACACAGACTTGTTTATTCTTCAACTAGCATTCTTGCATTTGGATAAAGTATACTTTTATAAGTATAATCCCACAATTCCTTTTTTAAAGTAATCTGTGATTTTTTAACTAAATATTATCTGTTATGCACTACATGTTTTGCTGTGCAAGTAGACAGTTGCCATGTGGAACTTCAATGGATTCTTTTTGATGCCCCAAAATAAATCAAATTATACAGCAAGCAGGGATATCACTAAAGTCTATGTAAATAAAGATATAAAAAATTAAATGTAACCTGTCATTTTCCTTGTGACTATTGAAAGTAAAACCATTCATGTTGTTCCAAATAAAACTCCTGAGGGTCACAGTTTTTTCTGAGAGGTGGTAACTAAGAATGAACACTTTTTCGCAGGGAGAGAAAAGGCCTTTTGAAGACCTGATCAGGCCTATTCCCCATGATTCCTCTTTGCTTTACCATGTCCCAGACTTGCTCAGAAAGATTACAGAACTTTCTTTCATCAATCCATTCACCACTGAGAGTAACTTCAAAGTGAATTGTCACAATAGTGTGCAGTAGTCTGTAAATATATAAAGCATAATATGGAAGCTGCTCAGTGTGTGGCTTAAATAAGTTTTCAAACACAGAAGGTCAAAGACATAGTACCTCAAAGAGTTTTTGTTCTGAATTTTTTTACTAATCATAACATGATCTCTCAGAAAACCAGTTTTCAGTATTTTGGGGCCTTCCTTCTACAAATTTATCCTTATCTCCTGCAATTTCCAATCTGCCACCAATGTTTCTGGTAAATCCATTCTTCATCATCTCAATTTAGGATTTTTGCAATAATATCTCAGTGAGTCTTTCCGCCTCAAAATTTTCTTCTCCTTGTTTCATTCTATACAAAACTAATAAATCAATCTTCCAAAATCTACAACGTCCTTGCTCAAAACACTTCAGTTGTTCCCTAATGTCCACAATGAACATTTTGAATACAATTTGAATACATCCATATTTTTTATCCTGAGAAGAGAAATTTGCCTGTTCACCTAAAACAATCCTCCATTCTAGTTAAACTGGTCAATATGCCATCCTCTGTTCCCCTTCACCCCACACCCCCAAAACCTGCAAACCTGGATAATTTATCAAATGATTTAAATATCATTAATTCTTTCAAGACTACTTTAAGTGTCAATTCTTACTGAACTTTTCTAAGACTGCCAGACATCAAAAATATTTTTATCCTCTGACTTGTTGAAAGTTATTCCTTCTAGTGCCCACTTATGTGGCACCTAACAAATTGTTGCTTTATATTGTCAATTTTATTTTTTATTTATGTTTTGTATATCTAAATAAATTAAACATTCTTTCACAGAGTGGTCTATGTCTTACATGTTGTTATATCTGATTTGTTTTTCTAAGACCACCAGAGCGGGCACAAAAGAACCAGTGACTAGGCAAGGGTAGGAGCAAAACTGCAAGTTTATTTTGGTCACCTAAGGTGTGGGGAAGAGGTCTGTCGGTCTCCGGCAAAGAAGCCCAACAGAGTCCCCCGGTGGGGCTCGCGGACGGAGTTCCTGCAGTCCTGACATCCCGACAGGAGTGTAGGACTGAGGAAGGCCGCGCGTGGCGTCCCTCTGGAGCGGCTTTTCTAGGAGTGGGAGGGCAATAGGCGGGGCACGGGCGTGTCGGGGGGCGTTCCGCAGGTGCTACCAGGTAAATCTTGGTCTCTTCGGATTGACGTCACCTGGCGCATGCCCAGTTGGTCTGCACCTTCCTGGGCGCCGGCTGCATTTTCCCTTGCACGGGAAAAGTTGGTGAAGAAGAACCCGGAAGTGCACCATCTTGCCTCCGTTCGTCCAAACAATATCCCCAGCACACATCCCCAGAATTGAATTACTAAATGATAATTTAATAATATTAATGATTATAATTGGTTTTCATTTAGTCTGTTTTTCATACTTATAAAGGTGTTTAAGCCAAAGATGAAAATGGTCTATTAGGAATGTTTTACAGTGAACCCATCATTATGTAGAAGATTGACTAGATGACATCTAACATCCATATTTCATCTAATAACCCATAATATTTCAAAATAATAAATCTAAGCTTCATACATGTTATATAACTTATCTTGTGCAATTTATTCAGTTAAAAAATGTGGGCAAAGGATATGAACAGACTCTTCTCAAAAGAAGACAGTTACGTGGCCAACAAATGTATGAAAAAAAGCTCATCATCACTGGTCATTAGAGAAATGCAAATCAAAGCCACAATGAGATACCCTCTCACACCAGTTAGAATGATAATCATTAAAAAATCAGGAAACACCAGATGCTAGAGAGGATGTGGAGAAATAGGGACATTTTTTCACTGTTAACGGGAGTGTAAATTAGTTCAACCATTGTGGAAGACAGTGTAGTGATTCCTCAAGGATCCAGAACCAGAAATACCATTTGACCCAGTAATCCCATTACTGGGTATATACCCAAAAGGTTATAAATCATTCTACTATAAAGATACATGCACATGCATGTTTATTGCAGCACTATTCACAATAGCATAGATTTGGAAGCAACCCAAATGCCCATCAATGATAGACTGGATAAAGAAAATGTGGCACATATACATCATGGAATACTATGCAGCCTTAAAAAAGGATGAGTTCATGTCCTCTGCAGGGACGTGGATGAAACTGGAATCCATCATTCCCAACAAACTAACACAGCAACAGAAAAGCAAACACTGCATGTTTTCACTCAAAAGTGGGAGCTGAACAATGAGAACACATGGACACAGGGAGGGGAACATCACACACTGGGATCTGTTGTGGGTAGGGGAGGGATAGCATTAGGAGAAATACCTAATGTAGATGACAGGTTGATGTGTGCAGCAAACCACCATAGCATGTGTATATCTGTATAACAAACCTGCATGTTCTGCACATGTATCCCAGAACTTAAAGTATAACAATAAAAAAAAAAAAAAGTTAAGCCACTTCTATGAGTAAGCACAATAGAAAGAAGTATAAGTCCAAATCTCCAAGGAACTTGTAGTCTTATTGGAGACACAAGCTATATACACACAAAAACTCCTTAATTAATGACAGAAATGATATGGTAAGAAGTTTAACATGATGACGAAACAAAAAGATGCTTAGCTATTCCTTGAAATTTTCTAATTCACTGAACATTGCATCTTCATGGAAATCATATTCCTGTCTGTGATTTTTTTTTTTATTTTTATGACCAGTATGTAACAATCTGTGAGCTTCCTTGAATAAATATTTCCATAACAATGAGATTTCTAACATTTACCATTATATGTCCTACTGGAGCCATCATATCTCGATATCTTAAACACTGTACTAATATAAATATTTGTTAACCTAAAATCTTGCAGTTTTCTCTTATTCTTAAGACAAAACAAAACCTTTTCAGTAGTCTTATTACTTCAAATTTTGCAATTTTAACTCTATTGAATTATTACTGTTCAAATAATGGAAATTAATCTTTATGTCACTTGATTAATATATAAAATATTATATGAGCTCAGATTGAATGAGATCATGTATTTTATAGCAACAAGGATGAAGCTGGAGGCCATTATCTTAAGTGAACTAATGCAGGAACAGAAAATCAAATACCATATATTCTCACTTATAAGTGGGAGCTAAACATTGAGTACTTGTGTATTTGAAGGTGGGGCTAGGAGACAGAGAGGATAGAAAAACTACCTGTCACGTACTCTGTTTATTACCTGGGTGACAAAATAATCTGTACACCAAACTCCTATGACATGTGATGTACCTGTATAACAAACCTGCACATGTACCCCTGAACCTAAAACAAAAGCAGACAAAATTGTATCCTAGTAACATAGTTTTTTAAAAAAGGGGTCGCAGGTTTTTTATTTGGTGATAATATTTCAAATGTCTTTCTTTCCATGCAGCCTAAAATGACCTACTTCTTAGTGTACTTACATTCATATTTAGATAATTCTTAAAAATGCAACATAATGTTGAGATCAACTGCCATCGTTGATGATAGGTAACTTATCGGGAGAACCCGCTCCCGATGTTTAACATGGATTCTTTTCTATTTCCCAAGTGTCTCGGCTGGGTTGAGAAATAAAGGGAAACAGCACAAGAGAGAGAAATTTAAAGCTGGGTGTCCGTGGGAGACATCACATGTCAGCAGGATCCGTGATGCTCCCTAGCGGTAAAACCAGCAAGTATTTATTAGCGATTTTCGAAAGGGGAGGGAGTGCAGGAACAGGGTGTGGGTCACAGAGATCACATACTTCACAAGGTAATAAAACATCACAAAGCAAATGGAGGCAGGGCAAGATCACAGGACCACCTGATGAGGTGAAATTTAAATTGCTAATGAAGTTTGGGGTAGGCACTGTCATTGATAACATCTTATCAGGAAACAGCGTTTGAGAGCAGAAAACCTGTCTGACCACAATTTATTAGGTGGAAAATTTCCTCCTCCTAATAAGCCTGGGAGCGCTACCGGAGATCAGGGCTTATTTCCTCCCTTCGGCTTCCACCATAAAAGATGGGACGCCTTAAAAAGGGGCCTTCTATAAGCCTACCTTCAGGGCGCATTCTCTTCCTCAGGGATGTTCCTTGCTGAGAAAAAGAATTCAGCGATATTTCTCCTATTTGCTTATGAAAGAGGAGAAATATAGCTCTGTTCCGGCCGGATCACTGGGGGCCAGTTCAAAGTTACCTCTCTTGTTCCCTGAACATCGCTGTTATCCTGTTCTTTTTTTTAAGATGCCCAGATTTCATATTGTTCAAACACACATACTCTACAAATGATTTGTGCAGTTAATACAATCACAGGGTCCTGAGGCTACATTCGTCCTCCTCAGTTTACAAAGAAGATGACGGGATTAAGAGATTAAAGACAGGCATAGGAAATCACAAGGATATTCATTGGGGAAGTAATAAGTGTCCATGAAATCTTCAGAATTTATGTTCAGAGATTACAGTAAAGACAGGTGCCGGGCACGGTGGCTCAAGCCTGTAATCCCAGCACTTTGGGAGGCCGAGGCGGGCGGATCACGAGGTCAGGAGATCAAGACCATCCTGGTTAACACGGTGAAACCCTGTCTCTACCAAAAAATACGAAAAACTAGCCGGGCGAGGTGGCGGGCGCCTGTAGTCCCAGCTACTTGGGAGGCTGAGGCAGGAGAATGGCTTAAACCCGGGAGGCGGAGCTTGCAGTGAGCCGAGATCCAGCCACTGCACTCCAGGCTGGGTGACAGAGGGAGACTCCGTCTCAAAAAAACAAGGC
>NW_016825956.1:906644-912716 GCF_001698545.2 Rhinopithecus bieti
CTAAAATAATTTTTTACTAAATTTAATTACATGCCTTATAAAAAGATCAAACATTACATTTCTATTCATTTTTAATGTAGACAACAATAAGAACACCTCTATAACTTTTTGAGACTTATTTATAAAATCTTTTTATAAAAATCTCATGATTGTATTATCTAAAATGGTATATTATAAAAATCATTGCCCTATACTATGAAATAAATGTTGCAATTTCTCATACTAAATTAATATCATCAATATGAATGGATATATTAACTTAAAAAATTTGGATTACCCACTAAATGGACAAAGTCAATCTTCCTTCTTTCTTTTGCCATTCTTTCTCCCTTCTATTCTGTTCAAATCATTCTCTATTTCTTTGATCTGTCTTTTCTACCAGTAAAAATATTGCATATAGACTTCAAACAAAAATATTGCACAAACACCCATTTGTGGAAGCATGATACTGCAGCACATCATTTTGTATGCCTCTGAAATACTGACTGAAAAATAGGATTAATCCATATCACAAAAGAGAAAAAGAACCAAAATGGCCATTATTTTAATGTCAGAAAATAAAGTTGGTCATGGTTATTACTGGAACACATTTAAAAGGGTGATAGGAGATAAAAACATTGTAACAATTAAAAATAACCACGGGGATTTAAAAAGAAAATATTAGTATACCATTACCATAATCAGATGTGAGAATAAGATTTGGTCGTATAATAAACAACATTTTTTATTATCAGTGAAGTTCAAAAGATTATGAAGATCAGAAAAGTTGCTTAAGTAATTAAATTTGCTAAAAAGGGCCAGTTTCACTTTGACTTATTTGTAATATTAAGTTAATCTTTTTAGGAAAGTTCTCAGAATATCTAAAGAAAGTAATTATGCTTTTGAGATGTACAATTAGCTGCCCAACACTAATGTGTAAATATGCTGCCTAAATTGTCATGTTATATACATTACCTTATGCATAAAAAATCTGCTTCTATTTCTTTCAGTGCATCTATTTTCATTCTTATTGAAGACAATCACTTCTTATAAGCAATCACCCTTGTCCTCAGAAGCTTATGATCTAACAGTCTAAAAGGGGAAAGAGAGAGGGAGAGATAAAAACAGAGATGAAAGGAGAAAGAGGGATGGAGAGAAAAAGGAAGGGAGGGAGAGGAAGAAAAGATAATAGCATAAGGACACATAACAGAGGTTAAACATTATTATTTTATAAATTCAAAGGAAGTAGCAATAAAATGACAATTTTAAATAGACATATAGGCATAACAAGCTACATAATTTGTGGGCTCCACTTCAAAATAAAAATATAGGGTCCTTTGTACAAAAACTATTAAGAATTTCTGGCAGCAGTGGTACTTTAAACCAAGCTTGGGACTTTTCTGAGCAGGAGCTCTGTGTGACTGCACAAGTCACACATACATTCATGAAGCCAGCCCTGTACACAGCACAGACATTTGTTGATAACCCTGCATGTTTTCATGAATCATACTACAGTAATTATTCATCCAGACCTCATTCTCCTTCTGGATCCACAGGCTGAGAGAGTATCTATCCCAGTGGATCACTCTCTGGGTGTTATGGCCAAGCACTAACAGACTGTAGTTTATCAGTTTGGGCAGAAAACAAATAGTTAAAATTTAATAAGGAATCTCAGGCATATTTGTTTAAATGGACTATATATGGCCCACATATATGTGTGTATATATATGTTTAATTATAAATATAAATATATATAATTTGAAAAACATGTTTTTTTCTAGCAAATTATGTTAGCAACTTTTCACAAAGAATAAAACAAGCAGTATTTATACACAGTTTGAATAATTTTGAATGGTCCTTTTATTTTATTTTATTTTTTGTAGAGATGGGGGTCTCATTATGTTGCCCAGGCTAGTCTCAATCTCCTGGGCTCAAGCCATCCTCCCACCTAGGCCTCTCAAGGTGAGTGCTTTAATTTATAGTCTCTTAGCTTTTATTTGTCTCATTTAAAAAATATACTTATTTCTATTACATGTATTACTTAAAAAATAAATCAACAATTTAGACAAAGCTTTAATACCACATTTACTGAAAGACTCCCACATCACTGAAATCACTGCTGCTCTGTCTTTTCTCTAAACTGCTTAATCATTTGTTGCCTGTACCACACAGCATGTTCTGCCTTCTATCACAGTTATTGTCTTTTCTAGAATGTACACTCCTAGAAGCCATGAAACATGCCTTAAGTATTTTCTTAAAAGTCACAACCCCTAATGAGCTGTTTTAAGATGGTAGCAGCTCTGTATAGGTTTCTTGAGTGGACAATCCAATAAAAGTTTGTTTTTATTGGAAGGTACTGTTTTTGTAAGGAAGATCAAGAAGATCAAATATAATTGTCAGTATACAGATAGCTTGTTGTGGTTGGGATATGATGAAAAATTATCACTTTTGTTGGAAAAGATCAAATTTAGTTTGGCTTTCTAGAAATGCCAAACTGCAAAATTAAAGTATTGCATTTCTCCCAATCTTTTATATATCCTTAAGCTTTACTTTCAAATTATTTCTGCAGCAAAAGAGAAAGTAAGAAATGTTCTGTAATTATAGTAATTTATACAGAGCATTTTGGTAAACAGAAGATCAGCTTAAAATTAAACATTACTAGTGTTTGCTTACATTTATATCTGCATATCCCATAATGTAATAATTTTAGTATTTCATATTATTTTATTCTTATCTTTAAAAACAAGTATTTGACCTTCAATTCAAAAAGAATAAGAAAAAAGCAAGCATCCAATGCATAGTCTTTCTGAATGCATGTTTTGAAATGGATATAAAATCATAGTTCAATGATTCTATAATTATTAATTTATTCATTTCTTCTTTTCTCCCTTCCTCTTGTCTTCTTTATTTCCTTTCTTTCTTCTTTCTCTTCTTACATAATAATTTAATCCAAATGCCATTAATTAAATCTGAACAAGGTAGACATCTGTGAAGGGAGGGGCAGTGGAAGGGGTTCACCAGAATGAGTTATTGTTGGCAGCCTGTCATGGAATGTCAGAGCCTGAAAGAGCTTCAGAGCACAACCAAATGGGGGTGGTGAGGGTGGGAGGAGAATGGAGTGGCAATGATGGCAATGGAAGTTTGGTTGCACATAGTGAGGCTTGATCATATGTGCATGTTGTAAAAATAGAAAGCTAGGTATACCACTGTTGGAAAAAGAAGTTACAAATAAGAAAGAGGAAATAACTACAATATACTGTGTTGCTATTGGACAGACATTAGTATACTATTGGAAACTCATAGTTTTTAATGCACAGACATAGATGTAGAAATATAGATATAGATGTATGGTGTGTGTGTGAGCATATATTCATATATTTTTCTAGCACTAAGAGGGTCTGAGAGCTACTAAATTGTCATAGTAACAAACACAATTAGTGTCTACATCTTAGTTTCTAAACATTTTTCTCCATTAAAAGGAACCAAGGCTCCTTGGATAAGTGGCTGATTCCATAGGTATGGCAGATACAGTATAAGGTAAGTCACAAAATTGGTGTCGGGCCAAAAAGGAAATGCTCATATAATGAGGGGCATGTCAAAAGGACACAAATGCCACCTTGGAAGTGCTTCTATTGGCCAAAATCTGAGACAATTTAAGCATTTGCATAATTCATGATAGTAACAGGATATAACCTATTAAGTAAAACTATGCTAAAACGTGCTAATACAGATGATAGGTTATTAGATTATTATATAGAGAGAGGGAGGTGGGTGGGGAATGAGAAGAGAAATCATTGAAAGCTTTTTCTTGTGGAAGAATGACAACTAATAGATATAGAAGAAATAATGGAGTTATTGGAACAGCTAATAAAATTGAATGACATTTGTGGATTAAATTATAGTAATCTTAATTTGCTGATATTCATGCTAATTTTCTGATATAGCTTTTTTAAAATAGAGAGCTTCCTTATTCTTAAACTATGTATAAAACGATTGTAGTGATGAGCATCGTGTCAGCAATTTATACTCAAATAATTCCGGATTAAAAAAAAAAAGTTCTTTATGCTCTTCCTGCAATTTAACTGTAATTTACGCCAAAACTAAAAATTAAAAAATCTGTTTAAAATACCAAAAGTGAAAGGCTTTTTGCCTCAAAATCCATCTGGATTCCAAGGTAGCCGTTTTTGAAAAATTATAATTTTCAGTACAAAGAAGGATATTCTTATTGATCGAAGTGTTAATGTGTCAGATACACAAAATATCATACATGTTTGATTTAGAAACATTAGAACCTAGAATCCACTGTATACTTATGGTTGTTCAAATAATATTAATTACTTAGGCTGTTAAGTAAACCATTTGTGAATTTAACCATCACAAAAGTCAAGTGCATCACAAACATCTGACAACCAAACAATCTGCCTGGTTTGGTCATTGAGTTGCTAACTAACTAAAATTTATTTGATTTAAAAGTCATCTTTATTCTTTAATTAGCTCAGTCATATAGCAATTGTCTGTACTGTCAGACAAACTAGAAATGTGAATCAATCACCATATCTTTCACCTTTTCATTATATCTTAGACTCTATATTGAATTCATTACTTATTTATTGAATGGCTACTATATTCTTGATCATTTTCTAAGAACTGAGAATGTTAAAATAAATAAGGAATCTGCTTTCAAAGAGGTTATGGTTCTGCTGGGGAGACAAGTTTTACACAGATACCAAAAAAGTTTTGTCTACAATTTTGTTCAGGAATTATGGATATAGCAGAAGTTGCAGTTTGATTCTATAATTTAGGATGTTTGGGCATTTTAATAGAACTGCTACAAAGAGACAAAAGGAATCAATTTCTGAGATGGTCTTGGGAGTTGCCTAACGAATATGAGAATGGATTTTACCTGTTTTGGGGAATTTTATTTTGCTCTAGTTTTGAGTTCTTGATGGGAAGAAGGAAAGAAAAAAATAATACATAATATGGTTTTATCTAAATTTAGAATCCCACAGTATACCCAGGTACTCATGTCTGTGCTGTATGGAGAAAAAGGTCACAAGAAGATGCCAAGTGTGCTAATTTCATGTTGCTCAGTGGTCATGAGAACATAAGCAAGATGCATAGAAAAGTGGCACAACATGAGAGAGAGGAACCATCTTTCTTTTTTTTTTTTTTTTTGTCAAAAACAGCTAGGTTTTGATCCATCCAAAACTCATAGTGCTTCTTTGGCACTTTAACAGTTTGCTCTGTTCAACATTATCAGGAGACAGAACCCTTGGGATGGTCAGTGATGTTGTGATTTCGTTGTCAATAGCACGATTATGAGGTACCATGTTCAGTGTTTTTGAGAGCAGGCCAGAATAAAAGAACATGAAAAGACTAACCTGAGATCACTTATATAACCCATGAGAATAAGCTGGAATGGATCCAGGAAAACCTTCATTTTGCAGTTGGAGGGCATCAAAACTTTAAATGATTGAAAGAGATCAAATGAAAAGACTAAAAGGCAGAAATGAAGTCCACAGGCAAACAGCCCGGGCGGCGCCCTGAGCCTAGTTAAAGATCGACCCCAGACCTAACCGATTAGGTTATCTATAGATTCCAGACGTTGTAAGGACAAGCATTGTGAAAGTCCCTGTCCTGCTCTGTTCTGTTCTAATTACCAGTGTCTGCCATATATCTCAGTCCTGGGCCCAGTACAAACACATTCCTCTATTTGTCCCAACTTCCTGAGCCCAACACAAACACATCCCCCCATATATCTCAGAAACACCACCTAGAGAGCCCCCGATAAGGTCACAACCGTTTGTAGTTTTACTAAATGCGCGGGAACAAGTAAAAAACTGTTAAATGTATAACTTAATATGTTAACCAATTGTAATGCTGTAACCTAAAGAATTCCCTTGTTCCTCTGTAACCTTACAAGTCCTATTTACATTGGGCTATAAAAAGCGAGTGCACGCATTGTTCGGGGCCCTCTTGTATGTTGTGGAACGGAGGGACCAAGTTCGAACTTGCAGTAAAGATCCTTGCCGCTTGGCTTTGACTCTGGACTCTGGTGGTCTTCTTTGGGGAATAAACGGTCTGGGCATAACA
>NW_016825956.1:914297-917635 GCF_001698545.2 Rhinopithecus bieti
AGGTTTTTTTTTTTTTTTTTTTTTTCAAATATAAGATCATTTTATCTGTAAATAAGGATAATTTGACTTCTTCCTTTTCGATTTGAATGACTCTCATTTCTTTCTCTTATCTGATTTCTCTAGATAGGACTTCCAGCACCATGTTGAATAACAGTGGTGACAATGGGCATTCTTCTTGTGTTCCAGATCTCAGAGGAAAGATTTTCAGTTTTTCCTCATTAAGTATGATACTAGCTGTGGGTCTGTCATATATGGGTTTTATTATGTTGAGGTATGGCCTACAAAACAATATCTGATGTATATTGATGTGTACATCGATCCGTTCTTCAAATGAATTTGGAAGCCTTTTCTCCTCCTCTATCTTTCAGAATAGTTTTAGTAGGACAGGTATTAGTTCTTCGCTAAATGCTTGGTACAATTCAGCAGTGAAGGCATCAGGTACTGGGTTTTTCTTTACTAGAAGACTTTTTGTTACTGCTTCAATCTTGTTACTTGTTATTGGTCTCTTCAGGTTTTAGATTCATTCTTTGTTCAATCTTGGTAGGTTGCATGTATCTAGGAACTTGTCCAATTTTTGAAATTTTCCAATTTATTGGCATACAGTTGCTCATAGTAACTTCTAATGGTCCTTTGAATTTCTACAGTATCAATTCTAATGTCTTCCTTTCTTATTGTATTTATTTGGATCTTTTCTCTTTTTTTATTAGTCTGGCCAAAGGTTTGTCAATTTTGTTTAACTTTTTTTAAAAAAACTTTTTGTTTCATTGATATTTTGTATCTTTTAATTTTAATTTCATGTATTTCTACTCTGATCATTATATTGCTTTTCTTTTACTAATTTTGGGTTTAGGTTACGCTTGCTTTTCTAATTCTTTAAGACACATCATTAGATTGTTAGTGGAAGTTTTTTCTCTTTTTTGATGTAGATACTCATAGCTATAAACTTTCCTCTTATTACTTCTTTTGCTGTATCCCATAGGTTTTGGTATGTTGTGTTTACATTATCATTTGTTTCAAGAAATGTTTTAATTTCTTTCTTAATCTCTTCATTTACCAGTGGCCATTAAAGAGCATATTGTTTAATTTCCATGTATTTGTATAATTTCTAAAAATCCTTTTTTTATTAATTTCTAGTTTTATTCTATTTTGGTCAGAGAAGATGCTTGATATTATATCAATTTTTGTGAATGTTTTAAGACTTGTTTGTGACCTAGCACATAGTCTATTCTTGAGAATTATCCATGTGCTGAGGAGAAGAATGGGTATTCTGGAGTCTTTGGATGAAATGTTTTGTAAATAAATATTAGGTGCATTTGTTCTAGAGCAGACTAAGTCTATTGTTTCTTTGTTAATTTTCTGTCTGGAATATCTGTCGAATGCTGAAAGTGGGGTATTGAAGTCTCCAGCCATTATCTCTCTTTATCTCTAGTAATATTTCTTTTATGTATCTGTGTCCTCCAGTGTTGTGTGCATATATATTTAAAATTGTTATAACCTCTTGCTGAATTGAACCCTTTATCATTAGATAGTGACCTTCTTTGTTTAGTCTTATAATTTTTGTCTTGAAATCTTCCATTTTGTTCTTTGTTTTCTAATGTTTTGCAGTCATATCTTCTTATATGTTTTCCTTCCTGTTTTCCTCTAGTGAAGGTAATTTTCTCTGTTGATATGATTTAGTTTCTTACTTTTTAACTAAAACAACTTAACTTCATCCCCTGCTTTTAACTTTTATTGTTTCTATTTTTTTTTTTTTTTTTTTTTTGAGACGGAGTCTGGCTCTGTCGCCCAGGCTGGAGTGCAGTGGCTGGTTCTCAGCTCATTGCAAGCTCCGCCTCCCGGGTTTATGCCATTCTCCTGCCTCAGCCTCCGAGTAGCTGGGACTACAGGCGCCCGCCACCTCGCCTGGCTAGTTTTGGTATTTTTTAGTAGAGACGGGGTTTCACCGTGTTAGCCAGGATGGTCTCGATCTCCTGACCTCGTGATCCACCCGTCTCGGCCTCCCAAAGTGCTGGGATTACAGGCTTGAGCCACCACGCCTGGCCCCGAGGCTGAGTATTTCATATCAAACCACACATACAATCCCATGATCTCTACTGACTAGACCAGGTGGAAATCTGTCTTATGGGCATTCTAAAGTAAATACATTTCAGATGGCACATAATGGAGAGGTCTCTGGCCAAACAGCCTAGTCAGTAATCAACTCTTTTTCAGAAATTTAATTAAAAAATAGAAGCAGATGAAGGCAAATCACTATAATAGCTAGGGCTGCAAGGATGCACACAAAGGGTGCAGGAGGCAAGAGGAGTTATGGCAAGCTAGGAAAAAAACATCAACAGAAGCTAAGCAGTAAATAAAAGGTACTCAAAGCATGAAGAGAGCCTATTTGCAAAAAAGAAGAAAAGTGAGAACAAAACAATTGTTAACAATGATAAAGTATTTATACTATGCCCACGCTCTCTTCTAATTATTTTAAGTAGATTATCTCATTTGATATTATATCATATTGCTAATAGTCTTCTAAATTTCCTGCATTCATTTATTTGTTTAATAATTTAATACATTATTATTGAGCTCATTCTGAGACCATAGAGATAATAAAGGGGGAAAAATGAAAAAAAGGTCTTTGATATCTTGGAACTTATGCCAAGTCATCCTGCATTAACAAAGTCTAACATACTACCAGGTATAGTAAACTATTAACTGGTGTAGGGATATTGAATAAAGTAAAAAAGGGAAGACATTTGACCACACGCCAGAGCTTCAAGAAGTGTGCTCATCTCTTTGACACTTTTGTTGTTGTTGTTTTCTGTTTTGTTTTGTTATTATTTATTTATTTTTTGAGACAGAATCCTGCTCTGTCACCTAGGCTGGAGTACAGTGGCGCAATCTCGGCTCACTGCAACCTCCACCTCCCGGGTTCACGCCATTCTCCCACCTCAGCCTCCTGAGTAGCTGGGATTAGAGGCACCCGCTGCTGCGCCCGGCTAATTTTTGTATTTTTAGTAGAGATGGTGTTTCACCATGTTGGTCAGGCTGGTCTCGAACTCCTGATCTTGTGATCTGCCCGCCTGAGCCTCCCAAAGTGCTGGGATTACAGGCATGGGCCACCGCACCTGACCTGTCACAGTTTTTTCTCCATTAAGTCACACAGCTTCCCTATGAGGAATGAAACAGACATACATTCAGGTTTTCTAATATATCTTTTAATTCTGAGTAGAGAATACCTAAAATGACTTTTTGTGTGTGTATAAAACTGGCTCATGATAGAGTGAAAATGAAATGGCAATTGAAGAGAGTATTTCCATCACTGTAAGTTTATGGTAGACTGATATATATAT
>NW_016825957.1:0-707 GCF_001698545.2 Rhinopithecus bieti
TGATGTGTGATTTTATCGCACAGAGTTCCACCCATCCCTTCTTGGAAGAGTTTGCTAACTCTGTTATCTTGTGTTCTGGAAAGAGATATTTTGGAGCGCCTTGAGGGCTGTGGTGAAAAAGGAAATATCCTCAGATCAAAACTGGAAAGAAGCCTTCTTAGAAACTGCATTTCGACGTGTGAATTGAACTTCCGGAGTTACACGTTTCTCTTCAGTGTTCAGTTTCCTACACAGTTTTCTGGAAATGTGCAATGGGATACTTGTAAGCGTAATGAAGCTTGCGATGACAAATCAATATCCTCAGATGAAAACTAGAAAGAATCTTTCTTAGAAACTTATTGGTGTTGTGTGAATTCATCTCACAGAATTACACTAATGTTTCATGCAGCAGTCCATTATCACTGAGTTTGAGGAACCTGAGGAAGACTTCTTTGGATCGCATTGAGGCCTACGCTGATAAAGGAAATATCATCAGTTCAAACTGTGAAAGAACCTTTCTGAGAAACATCTTTGTGATCTGTGAATTCCTCTCACAGAGTTACAGATTTGTTCACAGGAAGCAGTTTGCTAACACTCTCTTCGTGGAATCTGCAAAGTGAGATTTGTGAGCCCTTATGGGCTCATGGTGAAAAAGGAAATATCCTCAGATTATAACTATAGAGAAGCTTACTGAGAGATTGCTTTCTCATGTGTGGCTTCATCACACA
>NW_016825958.1:0-273 GCF_001698545.2 Rhinopithecus bieti
TACATGTTCATCCATTGGAAGGAAGGCGTCACCTTTTTCCCTAACCTGCACCTATCAGACCCCCTTTCCGTTATGAAGTGGTGGCTGTAGATGGCCCAAGAGCCAGTCATGTGCCAGCCCTCTGGCCCCAACAGGTGCTCACACACCCACACAAGCATGCACACCCATGCACACACGTGCACAAACCTTCACACAGGCACACACACACATCCACACCCCTCCACACAGATATGCACAGGCATACACACACACACATCCACACTCCTCTACACA
>NW_016825959.1:0-1885 GCF_001698545.2 Rhinopithecus bieti
GAAGTCTTCAAGATATTCTCCTTCTTTTGTTGAATATAATATTCTCCTTTCTTCATTAAATATAGTGATTCTGGGTTCCCACCTCTAGGAATGTTCTCAGAGAAGGGTTATTGAAAATTAAGGAATTCGGGCCCTTACACAGAGTCACAAAGGACACTTGTCATTCACACCGATCATTCTTCTGCTACAATAAAATCTTAAGGACAAATCCCATAGAAACTTTTGGCAGTGTGGAAAAGCACAGGGCCCGGGTGTCTCTTAAAAAGAGGAGCAAATATAGTTTATACCTTTACCCCAAACACAGGCAACACAGTATCAGCTCCTTGAACAACCCATTCCTGCTCAAAGGAAAAATTAACGGATGCACAAAATTATCTTTATTTTGAAAATTCTGAGATTCCCCTTCAATCATGTGTTCACATATGTGCAAGGAAAGATGCAGTACTAATATCCAAATTAGAAAAGTCACAGAGAGAGCTACAGACATGAAAGACAAGGTGAGCCAAACTCCCCAAAACAAAGGTGTAAGGCACACTCTTCTTGGATACATTTGGCCCAACTTTGGAGTGGTTCTGGCAGGACTACAAGAAATATCAGGATCAGAGTTAGCCTGACAAATTCACTACATTCTTTACTCTGCTCCAGTGACACCTACACAAACCTCAAGAATAGTTGCTCTGGAACTCCAAGAATTTCAGAACACTTGGGTTTAAGATTCCTATCACAGTGTCAATGAACCAAGGGGATTGGGGACTAGTTTTTTCTCCTCAAGGAATTCTTGAGATTTTCAGTACAGGTCTCAGTCCAGTGCAGATTCTATTTTCCCATCTCACCTTTCTAAACTGGTAATCCTTTGAAGCAACAATACCATGTCACCCTGGGACAAATCTAACTAAAATGGTTATAAGATCAGGCATGCATGGTGGATCACCCAGTGACTGCATTTCAACCACTGTACCTTAAGATAACATGTGATATACTTATTATGCAAATGCAGACTTCAGATAGTAAAATGCTATGAAATATTAATTGTTGGAATTGTTCCTCTTTTTTGAGGTTGCAGTCATCAGTCCAAGTGAACTGGTGATGGAGTATGTGTGGCAAGCCTGAAGTTGATTTGGGACACACAAGTATGATCACAGAAAGCTTCAGAAGTAGTGGGATATCACAAGGGAGAGACTGAGGCGTAAACAAGGCCCAAATTCTTTTTGTACCTAAACTTAGGCAATCACACACGTTGAAAAGAACTCACTCAAGGGTTGGTTCAAGTGGTTTAACCACTGCTGGAATAATAGAAAAAATGAAGATATACACATGCAAATCAAATAGTAAGAAAACGTGAAAGTGTTACCAAAATGACCCAGTAAAAGTGTGTGTGTGTGCGTATGCATTTGTGTGTGTGTAAAAATCATCATCTTATATGTAGGAGAATCTTGGAGTATTGCCACACATCTCCTTTAGAATATTCTCATTATTGATTATGCCAAGGACACAGATGTAAAGTGAGGTATACAAGGCAAATTGGGTTATGTGGTCACTCTACCTATATGGCGACTGGTGGTCTCTACTTTCAACCCAAATGACTAAGCTGAAATAAAATTTAGGTATGCATTCACAAAAAAGAATACTCTTATTATCCAATCTACATAGCATATATATATACACACACACACATACATAAATACATATATATGTAATACATCCAATTTGTAAGAAACTCTCAGAAAAAACTAGCTGCAGTTCCCTGATACTGTTTTCCTAGAGAAATGTGACAAAAAATTAAAACAGATGTTGTTCTAACCACGCATAAAGTGAAAATCAATTATGACTATTTCCTTTCCTGGAGTCATTTCATTTCAGAGAGCATCTAACTAAAACCCTTTCT
>NW_016825960.1:0-1908 GCF_001698545.2 Rhinopithecus bieti
CATAGAATACAGTTTGCTGTGGAAGCAACCTTGTAAATGCTGGCCAGTTTTTCAGGTTTTACCATAAAAGCTTGGGTACTTGAAGTTTAGTACTAATGAACTCATGTGATCTCTACCCCAAATACATTTATCCAAAAATAAAAAATTAAAAAAAAATTCTTCTATTTATTTGTTTATTTTTGATACAGCGTCTCGCTTTGTTACCTAGGCTGGAGTTCAGTGTCACCATCATGGCTCACTGCAGCCTTGACCTCATGGGCTCAAGTGATCCTCCCACCTCAGCGTCCCAGGTAGCTGGGATTATAGGCACGTGCCACTAGGCCTGGCTAATTAAAAAAAATTTTTTTTGAGATAGGGGTCTCATTATATTGCCCAGGCTGGTCTTGAACTCAAGTAATCCTCCTGCCTTGGCCTCCCAAAGTGCTAGGAGTGCTGTCCTGGCCCTTTGTTTTTTTGTTTTTTGTTTTTTTTTTTGAGACGGAGTCTCACTGTGCAGTGATGCAGTCTCAGCTCACTGCAACCTCCACCTCCCAGGTTCAAGTGATCCTCCCACCTCAGCCTACCAAGTAGCTGAGATTACAAGCGTGGGCTGCCACGCCCAGCTAATTTTTGTATTTTTAGTGGAACTGAAGTTTCACCATGTTTACCAGGCTAGTGTCAAACTCCTGACCCAAGTGATCTGCCCGCCTCGGCCTCCCAAAGTGCTGGGATTATGGGTGTGAGCCATGGCACCCGGGCCTAGTTTCCTTTTATTCTTTGTTTGCGGAGTGCTTTTGTTGTGAAAGGATATTGAATTTTGTGAAATGGTTTTTCTGTGTCTATTGACATGTAGTGATTTGGTTTTATCCTTTATTAATATGATGTATTACATTAATTGATAATTGTATGTTGACTTAACATTACATTTCTGGGATAAATGCCACTTGGTCATGGCATGTAGTACTGTTTATATGTGGCTGGATTTGATTTGCTAGTTTTGTGAGAATTTACTATGTCTATATTCATAAGTGATATTAATCTGTAGTTTTCTTTGCTTGTGATTATTTTGTCTGGTTTTAGTATTGAGGTAATGTTGGCCTCAGATAATTAGTTAGGAAGTGCTCCCTCCTCTTCTGTTTTTGGAAGAGTTTGTGAAGGCTGGCATCAGTTCTTTAAATATTTTGTAGACTTCATCAGTGAAGCCATCTGGTTCTAGACTTTTAATTGTGGGAAGGTTTTTTAAAAATAACTAATTCAGTCTCTTTAGTTGTTATATATTTATTCACATTTTCTCGTTTTCTTGAGTCAGTTTTGCAGTTTGTGTCTTTCTAGATTTTTTTTTTTTTTTTTTTTTTTTTTTTTTTTTTGAGACAGTGTCTCGCTCTGTCGCCTAGGCTGGAGTGCAGTGGTGCGATCTCGGCTGACTGCAACCTCTGCCTCCCAGGTTCAAGCTATTCTCTTGCCTCAGTCTCCTTGGGGTCATCAGACCCAACACCAAGTCGTAGGGGTGACAAAGTCCGGCGGAGTCAAAGGAATGAGAAAAAGACAGTTTGAGAGAGAAAGTGTGACTGGGAGGCCATCGCAAGTGTGGAGGCTGCAAAGGCCCCCGAGCTCTGGAGGCCCACACTATTTACTGGTGCTCAAAGAAACAGGTGGTGAGGATGTGGGGGTTAAAAGGAAACAGTGTATCAAGTGAACGAGAAGCATATGGCTGCTTGAGATACTGGGAATGCTAGAAGCAAGGAGTCAGTAAGTCTAGCAGACATGCAAGCCCTGCCTCAGCTTCTCTCCCACCACTCCGCTTTTCTCTCAACATGCTCCCCTTCTCTTTTTTGTAAAACCACCACAGCTATCATTATTAGCATAAGGTGACTTTTTTAAAAGAAAGTTAATTGGGTAAGGCAATTGCAGTCTGTGCAGCGCTGAATT
>NW_016825960.1:5020-7378 GCF_001698545.2 Rhinopithecus bieti
TCTGTTAACATTCTCCATTTCCCTGATTTTTTCTTAATGACAAATACAGGAGAATTCCAAGGGGAGAAAGTAGTCTCTATGTGTCTCTTTTGCAATGGTTCCCACACCAGTTCTTTTAAAGCCTCCAGTTTTTCCTGTTTCAGCGGCCATTACTGCACCCAAACCGGTTTGACAGTTAGCCTAACAAGAGGAATGGGAGCCAGAGGCTCAACAATGGCCGCTCCTAAAAATGACACCCAATCTGGTCCGATCTGTTTGCCCTTTTAATTCTAAAGGTTCTGATTGGCCAATTTTATTTTTTTTTTCTAGTTCTTTTCCCAGGCGATATCCCATATTTTTCATCATTTATTTACTATTATTACTATATTGATCTGTAGGAATAGATATTTCAGCATCCCATTGTTGCAATAAGTCTCTACCCCATAAATTAACAGGAATAGGTGTAATGATAGGTTGGATTATCCCTTCCTAACCATCCGGCCCTTGATGTGGTAAAATCAAAGAACTTTGGAAAACTTCCGAGGCAGCTCCTACTCCAACAATACCAATGGATGCCTTTTGCTTAGGCCAGTGCCGGGGTCATTGATTTATAGCAATAGAGACATCAGCTCTAGTATCTACTAGTTCTTCAATATCTTTTCCCTGAATAGTTACTGTGCAAATAGGTCTTTTGTCAGACACTTGATTAACCCAATACACAGCTTTTCCTGCTGGATTAGTATTACCAAAGCCTCCTGTTCTTTTCACTGTGCTGCTTCCTAGTTTTATGTAAGGTAATAGCAATTCTTTCTCCTGGGGAGGCAGACCATGGAGTCAAGGAACTAATAACTAATTGAATTTCTTTGGTATAATCAGAGTCAATTATTCCCGTATGTACATAACACCTTTTAAATTTAGACTAGACCTTCCAAGTAATACACTGTTCCTGAGGGTAAGGGTCCCCTAACTCCCATGGGGACCTTCTTTGGTGGCTCCCCAGGAAGTAAGGAGATGGGAATTGTGCCGTAGAGGTCTACAGCAGCACTGCCTGCTGAGGCGGGGGACAATTCTTGTACATTTGTAAGGGCACTGGCTGTGCCGGGTATGCCTCAGTTTGTTGAGGGGCTCGAGGTGGGGCTCTCTTCCTGTTTCCTGAAAGAGGTTGTCCATCTTTACTAAATTTAGAATGACACTTACTTGCCCAGTGATTGCCTTTCTTACAACGGGGACATACACCAGGACTTTTCTGTTGATTGATGATAGTAGTTTTTGCCTTTTCATTTCCTTTTCTACATTCCTTTCTTGTGTGTCCAAATCGCCCACAATTAAAGCAACAGCCTGAGAAACAGGGCATATTCTTTCCTATTCTTAATCCAGCCATAGCCTGAGCTAAAGGAGTAGCCTTATGTAAATTACCTCCAATGCCATCACAAGCCTTAATATATTCAGCTAAATGAGCCTTCCCTCTCAGGGATCTAATAGCAGTTTGACACTCTGCATTAGCATTATTGTATGCAAGAAGCTGTATTACAACATCCTGAGCCATTTTATCAGTTACGGCATCATACATAGCCTCCTGGAGTCAAGCAATAAAATCAATATATGGTTCTTTATGTCCTTGCCGGACAGAACTGAAAGGATATTTTTCCCCTGTAACATGTATCCTTTCCCATGCCGGTAAGCACACAAAACGCAGCTGAACAATGGCAACATCTTCCATTACTGCTTTATTCTCTCATTGACCCCAATTAGGGCCAATTCCCATTAACTGTTCAAAGGAAACAGGCACAGGTGGCTGTGCTTGTGTGTTTTCCCTTGCCTGAGTTTGAGCTTCATCAGCCCACCAGGTTTTAAACTGCAAGTACTGAGATGGAGTGAAAACGGATTTTGTCAAAGTATCTGAATCGTATGATATTAATCTATTATCAAGAACCATATTTTTTAATAAAGTTTGCACAAAAGGAGAGTTCGGTCCGTATTGACTAATGGTTTGCTTAAATTCCTTTAGTAACTTAAAAGGAAAAGTGGCCCAATTAGCTATATTCTGTCCTTCCTGCTGGATTATAGTAATGGGAAATTGCCATGCTTCAAGGTCTCCCTTGGTTCTAGCTTTTTGAATAGAATTTTGTACAGCACTGCCAATTGCTCCAGGTTTCAATGGTGCAACTACAGGAGCAGTAAGTTTTTCAGCTCATTTATTTTCTCATCCATTAAGGGGAGAGAGAGGAGGTGGCCATTCAGTTAATTCAGCAGGTGGAGCCAACGGGCTAGAAAAACATACATTTTTAAGTTTTCCTTTCTTTTCTTTAATCTCTTCCGGTAGCTGTTCCTCACACTCAGAATCTGAAGTTAGTTTTTAACACTTGCCCTCCTCTTCCT